>NW_013668589.1:83876-85450 GCF_000517525.1 Limulus polyphemus
ACAGACATGGTCATGTGTGAAAATAGTTTTGAGGGACTGGCAGACTTCTTAGTACGTGAACAGTTTATGACCACGTGTTCAACTGATATGCCACTGTTCCTAAAGAAGAGAGCATCAAAAAGACGTAGACAAGATTATCAAGCAGAACAGTATATGGAAGCCCATGGAGGTAGTATAACAGGCAAATCCAAGAATGCCCAGTTAAATTTGAAACCAGTAATGGCTGACCAGAAGCAGGAGCTTACCAAAGGTGACAGGAGGGTAATAGACAGAAGGGGGAAGAGATGCTATGTTTGTTATAAAATGGGACACTTTGCAAAAGGATTGCAAGTCAATTACCGGCAAACAATAGCAGAAACATCAACATAAAGCAACTGGAACTAGTTACAAAGACAGTGCTGGTAAGAAACAAGGAAAGAGTGACTGGCATTATGGATGCTGCTGCCAGAAGAAAGATAATCAAGACTTATTGTCAAATTCAATAGAAGAAAGCATGATCGATCAGTTCATGACTAATGGTTGGCTCAAGTTAGCAAACGGATCAACAGTGCCAATAGTGAGTGGAACTTTGATAAACGTCAAGAGATACCAACAAGTCATAATATGCCAATATGTGAAGGATGTGTTGGGGACAAGAAAGTGAAGGTTTTACGAGACACTGGATGCAGTAGTTCAGCAGTGAGAACCAGTCTGGTATCCAATGATCAGATGACAGGCAAGGTGCATCTGTGTGTGCTAATTGATGGAACAGTGAGAAAGTTTTCCATTGCAAAAATAAAGGTGAAGGCTCCATATTATGTAGGAAACCTTGATGCCATGTGTATCAAGGAACTAATACACGGCTTGGTGATAGGAAACATAACAGGTAGTAGAAATTTGGAGGAACTAGACAGAAAGAAGATTGATGAAGCATCTGCTGCTACCACCAGAGCTCAAGAAAAGAAGAGCAAACAGGACATGAAGCCCCTGCAAATGTCAAAACGCCGAATTTAGGTTTGTAGGAACTGAAGGAAGCACAGAAGAAAGGCCTTCACTGCAGAAACTTTGGGACAATGCCCAGGAGAAGGTCGAGCACAAAACAAATGAGAAGGATACTTATATAATAGCGGACCGGAAGGGAGTTCTATACCGAATCTATGAAGGCAGTTATACTGAGAAGTTAAACAGATCATAGTACCAACAGAATACCAGACTCAAGTGATGAAGTTGACTCATGAATCAATTGTGGGAGGACACCTAGGAGATGTGAGTAGACTGTGTACAATACTAAACGACGAAACGTGTATCTGGTACAGCCGTGTGTACAATATTAAACTACGAAACTTGTGTCTGGTACAGCCGTGTGTACAATACTAAACTACGAAACTTGTGTCTGGTACAACCTTGAGTACAGTATTAAACTACGAAACTTATGTCTAGTACTGCCTTGTGTACAGTATTAAAATACTAAACATGTGTCCGGTACAGCCGTGTGTACAATACTAAACTACGAAACTTGTGTCTGGTACAGCCTTGTGTACAATATTAAACTACTAAACTTGTGTCTGGTACAGCCTTGTGTACAATACTAAACT
>NW_013668589.1:86450-87819 GCF_000517525.1 Limulus polyphemus
CCTTGTGTACAATATTAAACTACGAAACTTGTGTCTAGTACAGCCTTGTGTACAATATTAAACTACGAAACTTGTGTCTAGTACAGCCTTGTGTACAATATTAAACTATGAAACTTGTGTCTAGTACAGCCTTGTGTACAATATTAAACTACGAATCTTGTGTCTGGTACAGCCTTGTGTACAATATTAAACTATGAAACTTGTGTCTGGTACAGCCTTGTGTACAATACTAAACTATGAAACTTGTGTCTGGTACAGCCTTGTGTACAATACTAAACTACGAATCTTGTGTCTGGTACAGCCTTGTGTACAATATTAAACTATGAAACTTGTGTCTGGTATAGCCGTGTGTACAATATTAAACTACGAAACTTATGTCTAGTACTGCCTTGTGTACAATACTAAACTACGAATCTTGTGTCTGGTACAGCCTTGTGTACAATACTAAGCTACGAATCTTATGTTTAATAAAGTCTTGTACATAAATTGGGTTTATTATAGTTGTAAATAAGTATTGTATCATATTAAAACAGCTCGTGTTCCTCTCACGTACAGTAGTTTTATTATCCGAGGTGAACCAGACGTCCAGTGTAAGCAAGACAGTAATTACGGTTTATAAACTGACACAAACACACAGGTTAATCGTAAAAGTTCTAGAAGTTGCTGAAGAAAGTCTGAAATTTATGCATAAGACACCTTTCATCTTATGCAAATAATATTTTACTTGTCTTGATAAACGTCACACTATTATACAGTGTAATAAAAACACAATGGTAACCAAGGTAAACTGCTTTGAAACCAAACAAAAATTGCATCATCAATCTATTTACCTATCTTTCCCTCAGTCTTTTGGTCGACCTATTTATTAAGTTAGTTGTCGTTTATAACAAAAACTGTAATTATTCAAGTTTTAAAACAACAATTTGGTTGTAAGACTGGCTTGAAACTAAAGTTGGTGAATAGTATTATATACCAGCACTAAACTACTGTAGGTGAGAGGAACACGAACTGTTTTAGTATGATACTAGTACTGGTATATAATACTATTAACTACTGTAGGTGAGAGGAACACGAACTGTTTTAATATGATACTTGTGCTGATATATAATACTATTAACTATTGTAGGTGAGAGGAACACGAGCTGTTTTAATATGATACTAGTGCTGGTATATAATACTATTAACTACTGTAGGTGAGAGGAACACGAGCTGTTTTAATATGATACTAGTGCTGGTATATAATACTATTAACTACTGTAATTTTCTTGTGTAACAAATTATATACTTATTTTTATAAAGAAGATAAATTATTGTAAATGAACATTTTTTAAAAATAATACCGCATGGAGGCAGTCAAGTTGAAAGGACA
>NW_013668589.1:88535-91015 GCF_000517525.1 Limulus polyphemus
TGGTATATAATACTATTAACTACTGTAGGTGAGAGGAACACGAACTGTTTTAATATGATACTAGTGCTGGTATATAATACTATTAACTACTGTAGGTGAGAGGAACACGAGCTGTTTTAATATGATACTAGTGCTGGTATATAATACTATTAACTACTGTAGGTGAGAGGAACACGAACTGTTTTAATATGATACTAGTGCTGGTATATAATACTATTAACAACTGTAGGTGAGAGGAACACGAGCTGTTTTAATATGATACTAGTGCTGGTATATAATACTATTAACTACTGTAATAGTAACAAATGTGTAACAAATTATAAACTTATTTTTATAAAGAAGATAAATTATTGTAAATGAACATTTTTAAAAATAATACCGCATGGAGGCAGTCAAGTTGAAAGGACAGGTTATGGAAGAATGACGAAGTTGGAAACTGTGTATTGATGTGTGTGTGTATATTTATATATGTATTATATATGTTAAAATATTTTGGAAACTGTGTATTGATGTGTGTGTGTATATTTATATATGTATTATATATGTTAAAATATTTTTTTCTTTTTTTTCAGACTACTTACACCGACAAAGGACCGAAGGTTTGTAATTTTTTTCCGTTTAACTTTCCCTGTGTAATTAACTATTATTTAATTTGATTTGTGTTTATTTATAGAAGGGATATTAGTTTACATTAGTAACGGGTGAAAAATATGTGTTTAAAACAATAAAGAACGCGTCGAAAGTCATATATTACTCTCGCTGGTGATACTCCTAACTGACTTACTAATACGACTCAAAACAAACAAATCCTTAGTTAGGCATGGCATTACAAGTGTTAAATAATGATTCAAGTTACAGCAATGTTCGACTGTTTAGTTTAAGTTTTTCATAAAATCGAATGCAACGTCTGTCAGTATTCACTTTATAGATTATTAAAGCATTAATTTATTAATTAATAAAGCCAGAATTATTATTTTTAACTCTGTTGTGGTGTTTAGTTTTAGAGACGTCATATGAACATGAAAATACTATCTGATGGAAAAAAATAATATTTTTTGTAACAATGCTCTAAGGCAGCGAATAGGGGACTGAGCACAAAACAGTGACGTCAATTATGCAAATATCAACAAAAGCTGAGTGTGCAACTTTAGATGAAATTATAAATAAATCTCAGTTTACCTATATATTTATGTAAAACAATGCAATGTCAGCATAATCTGAAAAGTTTAAAACAATTCATTCATAGGTTTTTAACTTATAATTTAAACTTGTGTTCTAAAATTGGGGCTTTGGACCCTTATTGTGTCCTGCCAAACTTACCCATTAGCAACAAGCAATGAGAAAATTGACTATAGAGTTTCATGATCTTTTGTAGGTTAGTTCGGCAAAGCCTTAACAAATTCACGAGTTCGAATCTCGCTCGATTTCCGTTCACACTTCTCCAGAGAAATTTTAACTTTACTGGACCGGTTGTAAACCACAAGTTAATTTTCTAGTGTTGATCCCACTTCATACTTTTCGTTATAATTGTCTGTATTTTTAACAGATAACTAAGTATTATCCTTATATGTTAACTATATAACAGCTTTGATATGAAAATTGCTGTAAATTTGGGATTTTTTTTTACTTAATTAAAGTTCGTTTTAACACTAAAAATTCATTTCGACTTCGAATTCATTCAAACATACGCGTTTCATTATCAAATTATGAATATAATGAATTGTTTTTATATAGAAAAGGGGTAAGTAGTATGATTAGCACTTGATTTCTTACTAATTTAAGACTTTTCTGTTTTAAAAAGCTGGAAAAAAAAAACATTTTCAACGTACATAAATATTAAACGATGCTATGTTAATGACGTTAATAAACACATAGGTTCAAGAAGTCAATTTAACACAAAAATATGATACCCAGTAACCCGAGCTCTGTTTGAAGAAGAAAGGTCCACTTTTCAAAAGTGCTTAGGTTATAGGTTATTGTATTTTTGTGTTGAAAGGTAGCTGTTTGAATCAACATAAAAATTACTAAAACATTGTAATAAAACTTACATGATCAAAACAAAAATTATACCAAGAAAATTGTTTTATTGACAATATTGGAAATAATGTGAACACAGTGCCTTATAAAAACCTAAACATCGTGCTCTCGGGTCGCTTATCTGATTTTCAATCAGCTCATTCCTATGCCAAACATGGTCTGCCTGGAAAAACACGCGCTGCAGAAGTTCGACCTTCAACGAGCGTGAAGGTTATCTAAATCAAGTATTTCTCAATCTTAATGCCCGTGTTGTTTTGTTCCTTAAGGCACGGATTTCTCGTCTTAGTAAATATTTCATAGTATATAAGAAAGAACCGTTTATATGTAGTGTTATTATGTCATTGTAACAATGGAGTAACTATAGATGTTAATCAGTGTAATAGACTTAAAATAAGACCCAAAACTCGAGCGCTTTCGAATAGTTGACTATTCTTCTTCAGGAG
>NW_013668589.1:91870-109147 GCF_000517525.1 Limulus polyphemus
CTCCTGAAGAAGAATAGTCAACTATTCGAAAGCGCTCGAGTTTTGGGTCTTATGTTAAGTCTATTACACTTTATATGTGATCCTTTGTGCTAACTCTTTCATCAAAAAAGATGTTAATCAGTAACACTGAACAAGGGCTAGTCGAAAGATCAGGAATGGAGATTTTATAGTATTGTTACGACAGCGGTAGTCACGTGACTCTGGTAACACGTCATGATATTCTAGAAGGATCGGGGAACATCACGAATAATCCAGTATGTGCTAGGCGCCCTCTATTCCTGTATATAAATGCGCCGGATAACGTGAGACAAATTAATCGGAATTGAATTGCAGACAGACAGAGTCAAGCGCGGTAGTAAGTAAGTGCGTGAATTGTTCCCTGTGAATTATAACGTGTTTTTATAAAATTAGTTAAGTTAAATTGACTGTGGAAATTAAGTGTATTGCAAAGTTGAATTGAGAAAGAATAAACTAGTTTTATTTAAGAAAGGACTTGTGTCGCTAAAGTTTCATCGTAAAGAAATTATACGAGAAATTAACTAACGACCAGAGACGTAACAGTAATGTTACGTCTCTGTGTTCGTTTGTTAATTTTCCGTAGAAATTCTTTCCAAACTTAACTTAAGCACACGCTATAATTTACAACGAACGATTCACGCACTTTACTTACTACCGCGCTTGACTCAATTGTCCGTCTATATCTTCAATCTCTCTGTCCACTATTCTATTGTTGCCGTCACTTCTTGCTGGTCTTATATATAATAAAAGCGTACATCTCGACTTTTCGCGAATCTTCTAGATATCCATCACGTGTTACCAGGGTCACGTGACTTCCGCTGTCGTAACAGTATCCTAAAAATTGATTAAAACTACAGGAGAGTATGCTTTGGTAGTGCTTACTTAGTATGTAAGAAAAAAAAATGGCCGACACATATTATGTATTGCTTATCATAGTCTCAAATCTCTTTTATAACAATCTAAGAGACTTTTATAAACACCTAATAGGTTTTGAAAAGTTATTAGGACCTTTAGTTTAGCCAAAAACCATCACTCAAGTAGAGAACCTGCGAGTAGCGTAACAGCCAAATGTTCTGCTGATTATTCTGACCCTGACGTCAGAAGGGCTAGCTCACCAAAGGTTGAAGTTATTGCAATGGTTTACCCACCAAAATGTTGCATTTTAACTTGGGGAGTGCAGAAGCGGTATAGCGTTTCACTCACTTCAACACACGATATCATCAAGACAACTCATCACATTAGGCTAAAACTGCTGCCTTCATAGCGACTGTCATTCATTATAAAATATTCATTGGTTTTGTTTAAAAAAAGAAGGAAAACAAGTAATAAAAAAATTTGAAAAAATACGGATGATGTTGGGATGGCAATGTCAAAAAGTACAGAAGCAAAGTAGGGATGAATACACAAAAATCTCTACATAAGTAGCCACTGAGTCAATGTTAGAAGCTTTTGAGAATTAGCCACTGTAAGACTTTATAACATTATTCAGTTTATTGCTTTTTTAAAACCTGAATTTATGTAAATGAAAGGAATTCAAATTTTAGTTGCAGACAAAAGTTTTTCTTGGAAAGATTTGGCAACTTGTATAGGGATTTTTGTATGGTTTTGTGTATTCATCCCTACCTTGTTTCTGTACTTTTAGGCATTGCCATCCCTGCATCCTTATTTTTTTCAACACTTTTATTACTTATATACACATACACTATTTCTCAATCTTCATGTCCTGTGTTGTTTTTTTCTACCTTAAGACACCGATGTACCATCATATATCATCATTTTTTATGAACAACAATTGTTATCTCCCGGTGGGACAACGGTAAGTCTACCGACTTGCAACGCTAAAATTCGAGGTTCGATTCCCCGCGATGGACACAGCATAGAGCCCATTGTGGCTATGCTCTACAACAACCAAAACAACAACTGTTATGGTGTGAACCAGTTTAAGCAAGTGAATTTTAATTATTTCTATTCTTTTTTTTTGTCATCTACAAAGCTGATAAAATTAACAATACAACATTATTTATTTTCATTTCTGACACAGATTACTTATTTTAATTATTTTTTATATTTCATTTGAAATAACATTACTATTATTCACAAGAACTGCCCAACCAGGAAACTGGAGCGGGTCAGGCAACCTTACCATCAACTGAAGAAAACTGTATGGTGTGCTAGTTGACTCTTACTCACCACAGTAAAGAATAGGTAGTACTAATACTTGTTTTCAGAAGAATAAATTAATAGTATTAATGCTACATATTCTTCATATCATGTGTAAATATAGGTCTATTATAATGAGTGAAATACAATTCAAAACACCATACATATACACGTTACACGTACAAATCCTTAAACATCTTCCTCGCATTCCAAAAATATTGTTACAACAGCGGAAGTCGCGTGACGCTGGGAGCATGCGCGCTGGAGTTTCTAGAATTATCGGGGAACCCCGCGAATGTCCGAGTGTTTGCTAAACGCCCTCTTTGTTTAGTATATAAGCTTGGCAAAGAAAACCAGCGAGAGAGATAAGCAGATAGATAAATGAGTCAAGGGAACAGTAGGCACCGTAAGTAAAGTGTGTGAATCGCTGTGATTTATAGCGTGGGTTAGAAAGGTTGTTAAGTTTAAAGTGACTGTGGAAATTCTGTGTATTACAAAGTTTGTATCGAGAAAGAATAAACTATTTTTAATCAAAAAAGGACTTGTATCGCTGAAGTTTCTCGAAAAGAATTTATACCGGAAATTAACAAACAAGCAGATAGGTAACAATCTAGTCTTCCAAGACTGATCTAGTCTGATGACTTACCAGAAATATTGTCTTTTGTAATTTATCTAGGTTAATTACGTCCCAGAAATATAGTCGTTCATAACTGATCTAGTGTGGTTACTTCTCAAAAATTATGGTTTTAATGGCTGATTTAGCTTGAGTACTTTACAAAATATATTCCATTAATTGGTTTAGTGACTGTAATAACCTAACTACTTTAATGACGCATCAATTTTCACTAGTTATCCGATTTACTCCATAAATATAAAGTTTATTAAACCAACAATATATTTGGCTAGAATCTGCTCGTGCTCTTTCCGACAAACTTTAAATATTATTCGTGACTTTAAACAACCATTGATTTTACTGTATATTATTAGTTCACGTGAGTCCTGATTTCATTTTTTGAGGTATAACAAAATTCTTGTAAAGTTCAATCATCAATTCATGTAAAATTCTTATTACATTTGATTGCTCATAATTTATTATTTATCATTTATTTTATTATTTATAATTTATTATTTTAGATGTTATTTGCTAAGAACGTTACAAGTATTTCAATGTGTTTATAAAATGATTAATAATTAAAATTTTCAATTAGAAACGAAAGGCTGTGTTAATCTGAGTGTTTGTTCACATTTTAGGTAGTTCTGCACAGAGAATGTGAGTTAAGTCAAATGTTTCTCAAGTTCTGAAAGACATCTAAATAGAGCATTAAAGTCTGTCTATACAAATTTGTATACATGTGGAAAATCAATAAATTAGCCAAGCATTAAAGTTCTTTAGCATTTTAGGCCTAATGTTTCTTACGGAACCTCATTAGCCAAACATAAAGTTCTTTATGTTTCTTAGGGAACATCACAAGCGAAACCATTTTTTTTAGCTTTTTAATTTTAGTACTAGACCTATTTTTACCTGCCATTAGTCATTGCAATAAAATCTGCTGAAACTGAACTGTGTTTTTATGGATCTTTATCGTGTTTATGTCTGGTCGTGCTTCCACGTCAAAATTAGATCAAGGTAATATTGAAAGTTACAAGGCTACAGAGTATAGAGGTGTCCCTTAGCTACAAAAACAGGCAATAGGACTACAATTCGGTTTATTAAAAAAAAAAGTGTACCTATATCGTACTTTTACTTTTGAAATTATAGACTCAACGTAATACACTTCGCTAAATATGAGTAACTAAGTGATCGCACGTTTTGGATAATGGAAATTCCCCAGAATAAGAGCTACTTTTCTCCCTACAGACTGTACTTAATAACTAGTTCCCAATAACTAGGACAACATGGGAGTAGCAAACTAGTTAAGCCTTGAACGTTGTATCTTCTCCTGTAACCTTTCTATTCTGTCTATCTCTAGATCTTTAGAGAGAATGTCAAGATGGGGGAAAGGAGATATGAACAATGGGAGCTGAAGTTGGTTCATCACGTTATTTTTATATTCTTATTGAAACGCTGTCTTACTGATAAATATCTACTATTCTTACTATAATTTTCAAGTAAATTCCATAGTTAAGAAATATTTACTTGGAACGCAGCCAAGTATAAGAAAACAACAGAATGAACGTCATCTAGCTTTACAACTTCCTGTTTACTTTGCTGTGCATCTTTTAAAGTTATATTAGCAGATCTGTGTAAAGTGAGATGCAAAAAATGAGTTCATTTCGTTAAACACTTAAAACTGCTTGTAAACTCATCGTTACTGGACCAAATAATACATTGAATTACTTAAAAACCGGGGTGTTATTTGTGTAAAACCTAGTTCTTCTTATCGTTTTATTACATTTTCTTTGTTGTGAATACAATAACAAAACTATAATGAAATGCGAGTCAAAAATAACAAGTTTAACGTAAACGTTGACTGGTTTGAACTTCTCGTTGCCTCGTGTGTTCGTTTCTAATAAAAAAAATAATTATATTTGTTGATGATGATAACATCTGAACATAAGTAGCCTATATAAATACTAAAAAACAACAACAAACACACACACACACATGGATATGGTTATATTAATACAAATATAAATTATATACATATACAAGATAATTAAAAATTGTTAATTTAAAATGGGGAATAAGGATCTTCAATAAAACGGAAACAAGTTGAATCAAAATGTAAAGATTATACTTTCAAGTCTTCAACTAGGGACTCAGAAAAAAAGAAAACAAACTAGCCTGGAAATAGTGTATACACTATTTTCTCAAGCTACAAAGCCCTATTTTGACTCCACTAAAATTGATAAGTACTCTAGAGATGGAGTCAAAATAGGGATTTGTAGCTTGATAAAACAATGTAGACACTATATCCAGCCTAGTTTGTTTACATTTTTAGAGTCCCTAGTGTAGGTTTGAAAATATAATCTTTGCATTTTGATTCAACTCGTTTCTATACTTTTTTGACGATCTCTATTCCCTTTTTTTAAATTAACAGTTTTTAATTATATTGTTTCTCAAGTTTTTTTATGCCCATTTATGGAGAATAAATTTTAAGCTACATATGCATTCACTTGAATGTTAGATGTTTTCAACAGTTTACTGCTTCATTGGCTTTTTTCCACCCAACCATTATTTACTAAGCCAGATGGTTTTGTGCCCGAGGTTTCGTGTAAATACGCGTTTAACAAGTGCCGAGTACAAAGGAAGCTACTCACAACAATATGGCATACATTATATATTTATAGCCACGTAAATCAACTTACAACGAAAAATTATGAACTTTTTAAATAGGTCATGGAAATTCGCATTGTTTCATACCGTACATATGCCTAGGTTTTGGTGCAAAATACCCAGTCGATTTTGTTGTAGGCTCGTGAAACAAAATTTTGAATAATAAAATACACAATCACAGTAGAATAAATCACCACACCCAAGGTTAGAGAAATCTATCATGGTAACCGTCTATTGTTCGAAAACTCACTGAAAATAGTCACAGAAAACCACTAGAGACAGAGTACAACAGCCAACTCGAGAAATGATGAATCCTTAATGTGGCAGTTTCCAATTAATGCGCTATATGTTGCACAAATTATTTTTCAATTAATTCGCATTAGTAAAACACTGGATTTTTTCAATGGCGTAAAGTGAAGGAGAAAGTCTTCAGGGCGAAAAAACGAAGGCGCTTGAATCCATTTTAAAACTACCCTATGAAATACTCAATACTGCATTCATTACTATTGTCCAGGTTTCAGTAAAGTATTCGTAGCCGTTTTTTCTTTAGGGACTTGTAAAACTATAATCAATAATAAGGCTTGAGACACTTATAAATATACACATTGTTTACTCTAATAAAACGAAGGTTTAGGACTAGTATAACGGTGCTTAAATGGCTTCTACATTTCTGCAATGCTTGAATGACTTCGAAGAGCTTATCTTGGTAGCGAAGAAGAACTTAGAAAATATTAGAGGGTAGAAATCTCGGCTTTTAAGAATTAACTTAAAAATAGCCCTACAACCTTTGCAGGAGTTTGTTTAGTAGCTGTGCATAGATTTTGGCGCACTATATGTAGCAGTTTTTGTTGTAGGTTTCGATGCTTGAATCATGACCTTGAAGAGAAACTTGGCCAGTAGCAATGAAAAAACTGATAAAATCTCTCCTTCTATTTCAAGAATCAATAAAGAAATAGTCCTATGACCTGTGCAGGCGTTTTTTTTAGTAGGTTTGAATAAAATATTCATAGCCGTTTTTTTCTGCAGGCTTGTGAAACAATAATATGAAAAACAAGTGGATGAATTTTATTTAACAATCGGAAAATCAACTTTTTTTTGCTATTATCAATATTTTAGAAGCCTTGGCCAATGAGATAGGTCTTGAGTGCTGTTCAAGAACAGGTCTGTTTTTTAAGATGGTTCTTGCCCGTATTCCTGGGTGATCCCTGGTATGAATAACTATCATGGTTCATGATATGTATATCCTAGAAGCTGTGCTAGATTAAAGGGGGGGGACATATAAGATGGAAAGGGCTTCCTACTAAGAGAAAGATAAATTAATAAAAAAATTATGTTTAATTTAAAAACATAGTTGCGACTGTGTGTGTGTCATTATGGCAACACTGATTACATTCGTTTCACATAAACCTATTATTTTGTCATTTTTCATTAACATGTTCTTACTGTTTGTACTTCCGTAAAGATTTACACGGCCATTTAATATTAAAAAAATCATTGTCTTTTCTTCATATTTATTATAAATATTAGAATTAGTAATTTGTATATTATCTACACATTGTTTGTGTATTTATTGCTCAAACTGTAGTTAATAAATAGTACTGAACTGTATTTGACTTATGTTCACTTCTGAGGGGCCTCTAAGTCACCCAACCTTGCCTAGAAAATAATGTAAATCTAATAGGGCTACCAACTTTCCAGAGTGAAAACTGGGACTTTTTTTTATAAATGGAGTGACACTGTAACACTTTTTAACATTCGATAAATAATATGTTGTTTATTACATCAAGTTTGAAAATCATAGACAGAAACTGTTAAAAGCTAATGTATTTAAAAATGATAATAATATATAAAATAAAAATGCAACAAAGTTATCTCGAATGTACTGAAATGGAAAATGATGTTTCTTCACTTTCTTTGTTAATGGCTGGGCAGGTCTTCAAATTTCAATACTTGCAACTGTCCAGTAACAGGTTAAGTTAGTAAAATGTAGCAGAAAGGGAGAGAATACTGTAATATGTGATTTGTCTTTGTCAGGTGATTCTTCTAGTAAAATTTAATGGAACCTTTATAAAGACAAACTGACATATCAAACTCACACTGACGTACAAAGAAACTGGGAGAATTTAATACTTTTACTATTACAAAACAAAACAAAAGGGTCAAAAACTGGGACACTTGGTAACCCTAAAAACTAAACCTGGTTAATCAATAAAATTAAGTCAAAATAAGCTGAATCCTAAGTTAATAGTAGATATAAAATTGATTTAATCTCATTAAGTTAGGCCTAACTTTAAACTTACAATTAGGCCTATCTATAAATTATAGAGAGCGGGTTGTACCTGTGGTCCATATAATATACTCAGATTAATTTGAAAGAAAATGTGTTTGGTTTCACTTTACAATGTCATACCGTAAGCTGTGAAATTCCCAGTTTTATTAACTCTTACTTAAGTGGTAACGTTTTTCTAAATAGGATCTTCAACCAACACAATTACGAATTCAGACTAGTTACATAGTGGCTTGTCGAGATTAAGACTCTAGTCAACTGTAAGGATTACTTATTATTACATTGATAATTCAAATAGAGACAACATTTAGTTTTAACGGTAGCTTGATTATATTACAACCAGGAGTTAATCGTCATTGTAATAATAAATCTTAACAGTGCTTGACAATCCTTCCTGTAAAGATAGACGTAATATAATGTATGGTGTGGATAACATTTTGTTTCCAGCAAATGTAGAATAATAGCATTTTTCTTTTTTTCTGGTTGTAAGAGATAAATCGAAGTGAATTACTTCTTTCCTTTGTAGTATCTTAAGTGCTTAGGTTGTCTTTTTTTTGTCCTCTGATAGTTAGAAGTCAAGTAACATTTCATATTGATTAATACACACAAAAGCCTGTTCAACTCGCTAGATAAGCGTTGAGTAAGTGGATAATTTATTATGTGCAGTTTACTAACGTTTTGCAGCATTCCAAGTCTTTCGTGTGCTTTTAGATACACATAATTCACCGGTAAGAAACAATATAATACTGTTACGCTTCCGTTCGTTAGTTAATTTTCCGCAAAATTTCTTTCCGATGAAACTTTAGCGATACAAGTCCTTTCTTAAATAAAACTGGTTTATTCTTTCTGAATACAACTTTGCGATACACTTAATTTCCACAGTCGCGCTATAACAAACGCTATAATTCACAACGAACGTCTCACGTGCTCGACTCAACTGTCAATTATACATTACCTACTCGCAGTCAGTTCTTACAGGTCTATATATACAAGACCACCGCACATCCAGTAGTCTCTAGAGATTTCAGGAAGGGGCAGGATTTTTCTAGAAGTTCATGGCGTGTTACCAGAGTCACGTGACTTCCGCTGTCGTAACAATATTAAATTAGAGACTGTATCTACGAAACATCTGTAGTATAGGACTTGTTATAACAACTACAACTACAAAACGTTTGTAGTATAGGTTGTGTAATGACTTTAAGACGTTCTAATTTTGAACAGTTCATTCGTAATTTGTCGCAGAAGAAACTTTGAGGCATGTACCCCTCTCATCCCAAGTGGCTCAGCGGTAATCATGGATCTTATATACGTAAATACCACGGTTCGATACCTGCAGTGGCCGCACTGTAGATAGTCCACTGTGTAGCTTTGCGCTTACAAACAAGAGCATTCAGAGAAATTACTCACCCTCGCCCCGCCGCTCCTTTTCGAGATTGCATGCGTTTATATTGGATATAACGTGAAATTTCACCTTCGAAAACTCGGAAAATTCTGCTCAGGAGTATAAACGTTAATGTGCCCATAAAATTTGGTAGAAATCCGATCATATTTTACAGAGTTAGTACCCGATTACCGCAAAAATTCCCTATCTCCCCATTATAAAAAAAATCTTCAAAGTAATCCGGAATTGGATCCGCACCAAATTTGGGGAGGACTGTCCCATACTGACTTACCACCTTGTGTAAAATGTTCGCGTACATTGATGTATTACTTTTCGATATAGGCGCGCGGAGTCATAGACAGGCATACATATGGACCCGATTGCAATATCCTCGCCCAGCGATGGTAATAAACAATCATGAGATACATGGGGTCAAGTTCTTCCATTCTTTCATCCTTAAAAATGAGTAACACCTTGCATAACTTTTTTTATGAACTAATGTTTCTGTAGGAAACATATATACCTGTTCTATTGAGCAACTTTAATATATTTATAAAACATAAGGTAATGAATATTATTATTGAGAATATGTTTAGACCGTACAGCAGGACTACTTTTACAGGGAAAAATGGTTAAAAATAACAAATATGCCAAATGAAATACTTTATATAACTTTTGGAGGGTAAAAGATTGCTATAAGAGTAAGGCAGATGCACATGATTTTATCAAACAAGGAAATAGAGTGCGCTTTATTCAATTAGTGGAAAAATAAAAGTGAGGAAACTGGTTTGGATGTAAAAATATAAACGTGATTCCCAGGGAACGCTGGATATTTAATGAGAAAGTAAATGAAGAGGAAATACATTGAGAGTGAAGTTATACACATTTTGAGTTTTGTTCTTTAACCTGAACCGGAGATAGGAAGCTTAAAACCCTATTCTCATGAACCAGAGATGAATGGTTTTATTTATTCAAGAAATTTAGTATAATAAACGTAGTTCAATATTCCCTATATATGATTCGCTCCATGGTGGCTGAGCGGTACATTCGAGGGCTCAAACTACTAAAAACCAGGTTTTAATACTCACAGTGAGCACAGCACTGATAACCCATTGCCTGACTTTGTGCTTAGTTTCAAACAAACAAATAACAAAAATAGATTTATATGATCCTTTTTATTTAGTGTCAAATGATATATTTTATTTCATTTTTATAAGTTTACTAGATACTAGAAAAATAAATTATTTTTGATTATCAAACTTACGATAAGAAAAATATATTTGTAATATTTTATATTTCACGCTCTTTCTCTCCATGTATATGCATAGGATTTTTATAAATATATTTATATCAGTTTTTAAGCTTTTTATGGTTTTCTTTTTCAGCCCGACAGAGGGCGGTTTCTTCATTTCGACCATATCACTCTGTGGGTTGGAAACGCAAAACAAGTACGTAGTCTTGGTGTTCCAAAAGAATTGGAAGAAAAAATATTTGTCAATATTCATTAAAATTCTTTGTAATGCTAATATATAGGAATTAAATAGTGACAAAAAACATAGAACCTTTTTTTTACTACTTTTATTTACAGCCATTGCAAGAGTACATTTCAGATTTCAATAGGCAACTTTTATTAGAGGTCCAGGAGAATTAGGCCTTTGGACAATCTTGGGTGTTGGTTATTTTTAAAAGTTAAAATATAATAATCAGTGTATTTTGGGAATAATTGCTTTGATTATTTCCTATATTATTTAATATTCATTCAAAAAGCGCAACATAAACAGGGGAAGAAACCCCCCGAATCACCTAAATGGTGTCCTTAAACTCCTTGGTCTTTAAATCCACAAACACAATTCCAATTGATAATTATTTTGATTTATTGACAGTGAAAAGATAATTTTCGATAAATTATATTCTGGGAAAACATAACATTTTAAATAGTATATGAGAGATAACCAAATGAAACAGTGAACGATTATACGCAATATATTTAAGACAAACTTCGTACGAACGCGGCATTTAGTTAAAGTCACTAATAATATAATGAGAACGTAATAGCTTATTTAAGTTATACTTCGTTAACCATGCATAGTTGATAAGTGAAATTTTAAGGATTTTCCTTACGAAATGAAAATTTTAAAAAATTCTCGAGAAAGACAAAAGTATGTCAACTAATTGTGCGGTTTTGTGTAAGTAATGACTTATGTAAAATCTTCCTTTAAGTTGAAGGGAAAACAGTCTACTCGGTAGATGTAATAATGAAGAAGTAAGTACGAGGTGCAGCTTTTCTAAGTATAAGAAAAAAGGTGAAAACTGGGTTTCCGGAAGACAGGATATATGCTTTAATTACTTTCTATTTTGGACGTTTAGTTAGAGGATGAGGAGAACGTTTATTGAGATGGGGGTCTTGACCTTATTCTCCAATTTGGCCACGAAATGTCATGGTTGATAGCTTCTATACCCGGTATTGTATTTAAGCTAAATTTCGCTAAATATCATCGTAAAAAAATTAAGTGTTTTGTAAAATCAGTAGCATAAAGACATGTAGAATAGCGGGTCTCTCAGAAAGACTGAAAAGTCGAACTTCAAACAGTGCCAGGAAAACGAATCGTAAGCTTAACAGCCGACTTACATGATTCAATAGTCATGCCAGAATTCATAACAATGGAGTGAAAACTAAGAAGTACAGCATCGGAGATGCGATGACGTAGGTTAAATCTTATGACCCGCAGGAGAGTCCTTGGTTTCAGTTTACAATTGTCACTGTTTCAGAATGAATCTGTGAAGTCCTTACAAACCTATCTACACCCATACTAGACAAATTCTCCAAGAAATCTAGGAATCAATAAGCTACAGCCCTGATGAACAAAGTTTTAACCCAAACTGAAAAGAATCGTTTCAATCACGTAGAAACGTATGAAGGAAATTTTAAATAATTCTGTACGTTATTTTAGAGAGAGATACAGCTCTGCTGAATTAGTTGATGAAGTAACTTAGGAAAACCTGTAAACACTTCATAATTTCAAACATGCAACACTAGCCGTTTGTGAAAACACCAAGACAAAAATATAATATTTAAAACTTGTTTTACTTTGGTTGTTTGAAACATTGAATTCTAAGACGCGTGAGCAGTACTAGTTACATTCCTCTTTATGTTCGGTCCCCCAGTTGGTCAGCGAAAAGTTTATAGACTTACAACGCTAAATTTTGGGGTTCGATTCTTCGTGGTGGACAGAGCGTAGATAACCCATTGTATAATTTCTGCTATAACAAAAACCAATTTCATGTTCGAAAAACACAATTAAATATGAGATGATTGGAGCACTAAGATAAAACTGAAGATTGAACTGTTCTACAGCTGCATTTGCTCTGTACGTTACCCCAGTAATTATTCAGTTCTGTCAGAACAAAACGAGGGATATATTGGTTGAACAAACACTTATTTTTTACTACAAACAACTACATGCTTCTGTTTTCTTATTCTAATGTTACACTCAGTCTGAGTTGCTTTTTGTTTGTTAATACGTGTAGATATCTAACAGACTACTTTTACTGACTATTTCAAAAGATGCACAGTTGGGAATACACGTTATTTGGGTAACTTTTGACATTACTTTGTAGATAATGTTTTACCACACTTTATTTACTGAAATTATTTTACTTTTCTTTTGCAGGCTGCTTCTTATTATTGCGTCAGAATGGGTTTCGAACCTTTGGCTTACATGGGCTTGGAAACAGGATCCCGGGAAGTGGTGGCTCACGTAGTGAACCAAAATAGAATTACTTTTGTATTCAAATCAGCTCTGAATCCAAATAACAATGGTAAAACATTCTTCCAATTGTATTGCTATGAATGGCAAGATGCTTGTTTGTTTTTTGTTTTTGAATTTCACGCAAACCTCCACGAGGGCTATCTGTGCTAGTCGTCCCTAATTTAGCAGTGAAAGACAAGAGGGAAGGCAGCTAGTCATCACCACCAACTCTTGGGCTACTCTTTTACCAACTAATAGCGGAATTGACCGTCACACTATAACGCCCCCACGGCAGAAAGGGCGAGTATGTTTGGTGGGGCAAGATACGCCTGATATTGGTGTATATGACGTATAGTATAGAAATAAGAAGTTTGAAAAAGTTTACAGTATATATTTTGTCTCAACAGTTTTATACAACTAGAAACCATTCAAAACAAACCTTTTTTATACCAATAAATATATTTTATATCAGTACAAATTTTGTAAGAGTAAACTATTTGATATCAATAGATACCATGTGAAACTCAAGCATATTATATCAATAGAAAGCCTAATTATTCAACAATAAGTAAAATATCCTTATCATGAATAAAAAAAAATAATTTCCTTGTTGTTCTGGCGTACGATCAAATGGAACTTCCATTAAAATTAATGGATTGATTATTGATGCTGTCACTTTTCAGTTCGATCAAAAGTTCATCTTATTCCCAACAGATTTCGGAGACCATCTTGTAACTCATGGAGACGGAGTTAAGGATATTGCTTTCACCGTTGAAGATCTAGATGTGATTGTTAAGGTAACAAGGACTTTTGGTTGTTGAGTGAAGTCTTGTTTGTTTTAATATCATACGTTATAAGCATACAGCACAATATTGTACCAAGTATTTATACATCTATCCGTTTTTAACATCTAGGAACGTTTCAGTGCCTGGTTGCATCTGTTAAATCAATGACGTCATAAAGAAAATAAACATAATTTCAATATTGTACGTTGTCTTGCACCTGAATGCAAATTACACACAGTTTACTTCTCGCAATATTCACCTTGGACGTTTTTAATTTAAATATGCAATACTAAGCCTAATGTCGTACTAATTCGCTTCCAAAACTTTCAATCAGCACTTGACTAAATGACTTACTTAGTAACACTTTCAACATGGTTTTATCACAAATATTATATGATAACTTATTATAGCCTAACATCTTAGGGAAATTTCTGCATCAAAAAAGCTACCAAGTATTCCAGAGAGCACAAACGTTTATAATTTTAATAATATATTGAACGAAATATATAACATATAATTACGAATTTAAGAGGTTTGTTTGTTTTGAATTTCGCGCAAAGCTACACGAGGGCTATCTGCGCTAGCCGTCCCTAATTTAGCAGTGTAAGACTAGAGGGAAGGCAGCTAGTCATCACCACCCACCGCCAACTCTTGGGCTACTCTTTTACCAATGAATAGTGGGATTGACCAAAACATTATAACGCCCCCACGGCTGAAAGGGCGAGGTGGGGATGCGAACTCGCGACCTGCAGATTGCGAGTCGAGCGTCCTAACCACCTGGCCATGCCGGGCCACGAATTTAAGAACGAAAAATATATTTATAATATGGTTTGGCAAAGCATAATAAACGATAATGTATAATATTCAAATGTTTATCACCACTGCAAGGTTTGAAAGATAAGTAGTATCCGGGAGCTGAATATTTTGTCTTAGCACGAATAAATATAACGTTATTAAGAAAGTATTTTAATGATATGGTTTTACCTGTACTATTTTCAGCGGGCCAAGGAGCGAGGAGCAACAATTGTGAAAGACATCTGGGAAGAAACAGATGACTGTGGAACTGTTCGTTTTGCTACTGTTCAAACTGTAAGTTACCAACATTTATAAAACACCAAATATTTGTACTTAAACAGTTTATTGTCAGGAGAACTTAACTTTCACAGGTTGAATTATGATTGTTTAGAAAAATTACGACTTATTATATTCATCCACAAACCAAGACTGATGGTTCTATATAAACAGTACTATTTTTTCTACAAACCAAGACTGATGGTTCTATATAAACAGTAGTATCTTCATCTACAAACCAAGACTGGTTGTTCTATATAGATAGTAGTATCTTCATCTACAAACCAAGACTGATGGTTCTATATAAACAGTAGTATCTTCATCTACAAACCAAGACTGATAGTTCTATATAAACAGTAGTATCTTCTCCTACAAACCAAGACTGGTTGTTCTATATAGATAGTAGTATCTTCATCTACAAACCAAGACTGATGGTTCTATATAAACAGTAGTATCTTCATCTACAAACCAAGACTGGTTGTTCTATATAAACAAGTCTTAATTTGTAGGAGAAGATACTACTGTTTATATAGAACCATCAGTGTTTGTAGAAAATATATTACTGTTTACATAGAACCATCAGTCTTGGTTTGTAGATGAAGATACTACTATCTATATAGAACAACCAGTTTGGTTTGTAGATGAAGATACTACTATTTATATAGAACAACCAGTCTTGGTTTGTAGATGAAGATACTACTGTTTATATAGAACCATCAGTCTTGGTTTGTAGATGAAGATACTACTGTTTATATAGAACAACCAGTCTTGGTTTGTAGATGAAGATACTACTATCTATATAGAACAACCAGTCTTGGTTTGTAGGAGAAGATACTACTGTTTACATAGAACCATCAGTCTTGGTTTGTAGATGAAGATACTACCTTATGTGAACTAGTTAGTGTATGCTGGTATACGTATCCCTGCTGTTTATGTACACAAGTTAGTACATACTAGTGTATACATCCCTGCTGCTTATGTGTACTAGTTAGTACATACTGGTGCACACACCTCTGCTCTTAATTCATAACCATCAATAGGCAGGTGAAGATACTACTGTTTATATAGAACCATTAGTCTTGGTTAGGTGAAGATACTGATGTTTATATAGAACCATCAGTCTTAATTTGTAGGAGAAGATACTACTGTTTATATAGAACCATCAGTGTTTGTAGAAAATATATTACTGTTTACATAGAACCATCAGTCTTGGTTTGTAGATGAAGATACTACTATCTATATAGAACAACCAGTCTTGATTTGTAGGAGAAGATACTACTGTTTATATAGAACCATCAGTCTTGGTTTGTAGATGAAGATACTACTATCTATATAGAATAACCAGTCTTGATTTGTAGGAGAAGATACTACTATCTATACAGAACAACCAGTCTTGGTTTGTAGGATAAGATACTACTGTTTCCATAGAACCATCAGTCTTGGTTTGTAGGAGAAGATACTGATGTTTATATAGAACCATTAGTCTTGGTTAGGTGAAGATACTGATGTTAATATAGAACCACCGTTATCTTTTATGTTCTCATGATTCAAAAGAAATAATGTAAGTATTTGTATCTATAACAATGGAAAACTTTAGTCTGTCAGAAAATGAATTGTATTAATATTTTACTTTTTTCTATATAATGATGCACAGTTTATTTCAATAATTAATCATCTCAGTGTATACTGGTGTACATATCCTTGCTGGGACATTATGATCAAGTTATCTTTAAGTTCCACAAAGCAGTCTGTAATGAAATGGACATTATGATCAAGTTATCTTTAAGTTCCACAAAGCAGTCTGTAATGGAGTCTTTGTGGAACTTAAAGATAACTTGATCATAATGTCAACTCCATTACAGACTGCTTTGTGGGACTTAAAGATAACTTGATCATAATGTCCACTCCATTACAGACTGCTTTGTGGGACTTAAAGATAACTTGATCATAAAGTCCATTCCATTACAGACTGCTTTGTGGAACTTAAAGATAACGGACATTATGATCAAAACTAATAATAGTCAGTATCAGATTATGTTTTGTTAATATGTACAACATGTAGTGATCATCAGCTTGTTTTTATCTCTTCAGGTGTGAATAGTCAGTATCAGATTATGTTTTGTTAAGTATGTACAACATGTAGTAAACATCAGCTTGTTTTTATCTCATCAGGTGCATATAGTAAACATTAGATCATTTTTTCTATCTTCAAGTACATGTAGTAAACATAAATTCATGTTTTGTTAGGTGTGTAATATAAACGACTTGTATTTTATCTCATTAGGTCATTTAGTATGCATCAGGTACATTGGTACATTGTGTTTTATTTCATCTGGTTGTGTAGTAAACAACAAATCATTTGTTAAATGTGTATAATAAACATCACCTGTGTTTTATCTCATCTGGTTCTGGTTGTGTAGTAAACAACAAATGTTACATGAGTATAATAAACATCACCTGTGTTTTATCTCATCTGGTTCTGGTGTGTGGTAAACAACAAATGTTACATGAGTATAATAAACATCACCTGTGTTTTATCTCATCTGGTT
>NW_013668589.1:110147-116512 GCF_000517525.1 Limulus polyphemus
CTGGTTGTGTAGTAAACATTTTCCCATAACATCAGGTATTTGTATATGGTAAATACAGTATCAGCCTACTGTTCAAATAACTTTCACTCTGTGCTTTAGCTGATGTGTAATGTATGGATTAACACTGTGTTCTCATGTGTTTCTACAGTTTGGAGACACAACACACACATTTGTAGAACGAGGTGAATACAATGGCTTGTTCCTTCCAGGTTATAAGAAGCCATTAAGCGACGATATTTTGCTTCCAAAACTGTAAGTACAGAATGATTCATTTTTTTAAGTTTATTTGGAAAGTAACTTGGTTTTGAAAAAACTTTTAATGGTATAATGTAGTTTGAGATATTTATTTTATGGATATTATTGAAATTCAAACTTTCTTATCTCAATGGATATATCAAGATAGGTACATGTTTTCAGCATGGGTATCTCAAAGAATGTTTTATATGATAGCTACACATTTTCAACATGTGTATCTCAACAAATATTTTGTAAAATAGCTACGTGGATTTAGCAATAGAACTGATAAAAAAACTGGCTGAAAAATTACATTTTATTTCTGTGTAATATAAGTTCAAGGGAGCCAAATTACAATTTTCAAGTTATGATCCTAGCCTTTCTTAGGCATTTCATATAATTGGGATATAAATGTCTATTGATATGAGAAAACATAAGACAATTATTAATTATAACAATTCTAATGAGAAGCACAGAGTTTTTCTATGTATTTATAATGTCGTCTTGTCCTTAGGCCTGATGTTGGTTTGAAGTTCATTGACCACTGTGTAGGAAACCAACCTGATGACCACATGAATTCAGTTGCTGAATGGTAAGTTATATACTCTACAGAGTTTGTCCTGTTGAATATGTTACTCAAGTTATGAAGTTGGATGTTCACCTTATTATTGAAACTATAGGTTGTATAGCTTAGATTCTTAGAATCTCCCATTGAATGTTAAAATGTTAGTTACATATAAAATGTTTAATAGATTCCGTAGAATCTCCTGTTTTTAACCAAATTTAAAATGAAAATTAGAAAATTTAACATGGCTGTGTAATAACTTTATAAATAACATGTTTTGTGTATTTAAACATATAAGGATTAGAACATTTTCTGTAGGTATGAGAAACATTTGATGTTTCACCGTTTCTGGTCAGTGGATGATAGTCAGGTTCACACCCAGTACTCGTCTCTCAGATCAGTAGTAGTGAGTAACTGGGAGGAGACCATCAAGATTCCCATCAATGAACCAGCACCTGGAAAGAAAAAATCACAGATACAGGCAAGTTATTACTGAATTCCTTCTCATAGTTTCCAGAAGTAGAAGTCACAGATATAGTCCAGTTATTACTGAATTCCTTATCATAGTTTCTAGAACTAAAAAACATCAATTAAAGACTTCACTTTAAGGCTTAATTTCTTATGTCAAACTCACTTATTTTTGTAAGTCTATAAAAAAAAGCATTATACAGTATCTAAATAAAAAATTTAACCTCAATATACGAGTCTACGTGATGGTGTGTTCACACATTCTCTTTGTGTCTTTTTAGGCCTTATAACAGCAACCAATATCTGGTGTATAAAATCAGCTCATAGTTCAGTGGCTGTTTGAAAATATTATATATATGTCACTTAAACTTAAAAACCTATGATTCAATAAGAATTTATCACAAGCACAACATTTAGTAAGAAAGGTTTTATCTTTTAAAAACTATCCACCTCATAGTGATAATTATTATAAAATTAAAATTAACCTTTGACATTAATGTATGTGTGTGTATCTAATAATATTTTATGTGTATGATAGTTATTTACAGTTTTCACTTTTTATTACATAATTATTGTTATAATAAATGAGAAACTGCTGTAAAATGCTTACTTACTATGCTATGATAATGAAAACTGATACTCAAGGTGAAGTTAAGGACAGATAAGTGATATGCACCCAGAAATGTAACAATTTGCAAGCTGTTATTTTTTTTATCTGTCTTAAACTTTAACAGATATGTAAAGAAATTTTGAGATACAAGTACCTTTATACTCCTGACGTGATTTTGATCTGCTCTTAAAAAAGTGATTATTCCTGAAAAACATTCATAAATAGATTTTATGATGCAAAGGAACTTCAAGCATATTAAATTACACTGAATTGGAAGATGTTATAATTGTGTCTTATTTAATAAAGTATTTTATTCTAAATATGGAAAAGTAATTAACACCATGTTAATATAGAAAATAACAATGTAAATGTGCTGAATAATATTGAAATTAATGTGAGAGAGCTTGAATACTTGACTCGGTCAGAATTTATTAACTGATAGCCTCACTGTAATACTTTCTTTTCAGGAATATGTTGATTACTATGGAAGTGCAGGAGAGCTTGAATACTTGACTCGGTCAGAATTTATTAACTGATAGCCTCACTGTAATACTTTCTTTTCAGGAATATGTTGATTACTATGGAAGTGCAGGAATTCAACACATCGCTCTGAACACTGATAACATCATCGAAACTGTAAGTCTATCGTACCTATCTTCAAAAACATTGAAATTTCCTGCCACTCACCACGTTGCTATCTCACAAAATTCTTAATGAAGCAATAAATTAGTTGTTAACCATTTATAGGTTATTTAGTTTAAATATTCAGTTTAAATCTCAGTTAAGAGTTATCTTATCAAGGCATAATACACATTATGATGGTCAATAATACAAAATATTTTTGAACTTACAACTTTTTTTTTTTTATTAATCAATACATTATGACATGAATATTATATACCTTTATAAACGTTTTACAAATAAAATTAACCTGGTGGAGAACTTCAGCAAAATATCTTTATTATAAATGTAAAGTAAACAAAGTTTATTTATTTTAAATAATCTCTAAATGAATGATTTTCATGCTTAGCATATGTTATTTAGTTTAAATGATTCAAACTAAAGACATATAGAACAGTAATTTTCTAATTAGCATGTTGAAAGAATTCTTCATGATGTTCATTTCAGGTTGGAAAGTCTCAATGGCCAATAGCCTCTTTGAATTTTCTTAGAAAACATTTCAGTATTTCATTAATGAATAGTCAAATAAGTGTACAATGTATTTAGAAAATAAACAAATGGTATATATTGCTGTTTCTAAATGTTTCCTTTGTTCAGCCTTTTCTGAACTAAAGAGCTAATAGTCTAAGCTATCATCATAGATCATTAACCTTCGTGCCCGAGGAATGAAATTTCTGACTATACCGGAATCGTACTACAAACTGTTGCGGGAAAAACTGAAAAACTCAAAGGTCAAGATAGAAGAAGACTTGAATATGGTAATTCACATATAGTTTGCTCTAATATATTTTGAATAAAGGAGTTAATTCTATTAATTAAAAGATTTCATTTGACATAAGAAGTGTTAAATGACACTGTATCTGATGGATAAATGATACTAGTAAATACTTCTAACATCTTTGAAGATTTTCATCTTCTACAAAATACAGATCCAAGGTGTTTGTTCCTAAAACCAGCTTTAAAGCTACGGAGCTTTGGTAAGCAGTGAATGCAAGTGTTTTGATCACAGTCAGCATTGAAACTATGTAGTTTTGACATTTAGCACATGTGAAACATGTTTAATTCTTGAACAATTTTTTAGAAAAACATGTTAAAGCATTTTTTTAATTTTCTAAACTTCCCTTTTTTTATAACAAATAATTAATGTTTTACAACAAAAAAAGTAATTTTATGATCTTCTATGAATACTGATATATTTTAGCATTACTTCCAAGCTTGAGACAGACTTTTTTATGAATATACTTTTATAAAATTGTATTTATCAAATATCACACCACACATTATAAGAGTATTTGAAAATTTTATATTTTATGTTAAATTAGATCTTGCTGTATTTTATTGCCTTTTTCACCCTAGGTTGACAGAAACAATAAGATGTCATGTCTTCATGTAAATGCTTACAAATTAAATCAATAACCCTCTTCTGAAATGAGTGTGTTAATATAATAGGAAATTAAACCTTTTATAGATACAGAAACTTCATATACTAGTGGACTTTGATGACAATGGCTATCTGCTACAGATATTCACTAAACCAATGCAGGATAGACCAACTTTATTCTTAGAAGCTATTCAACGACACAATCACTCGGTAAGTAGTTTAAGAAACTTGTTAGTACTAGAATAATAGAAAGGAAACATTAACAGTTGATTAAGGGCCAATAGCAGTGCTTGAGTCCCAAAGAATAGTGTTAGACTGCATTATATCATTTTAACAAGAGTTAGAAATTAACTAAAAATAATGTACTTATACCTGTGTTTTGTAGTTAATGAAAACTAAAACTAAAATGGTTAAAATAAAACAATAAGATAATGAAAGAGAAACTAATAAGGTTAGTTATTTGGCATTTATTGGTGCAAAGCAACGAGGCTATCTGTGCCAAACAACTGTTATAAAGGCAAAAATAAGTAAAACACTATAAAAAGTAAAAGGAAAACAAGCTAAAAGCTAAACAACATACATAAAACATGTGAAACATCAGATAGAATTAAAGAGGACAATGACCTGTAAAAAGCTAAAAACACAATCAATTCAAACAGTGTCACCATCTAAAAACTAGTTTATTGTCTCTTTTTTAATGATTAACTTGATTACTTGAACTTAGATCCGTTAGTTTAAATTCAGCCTATAGTTATAGGTAGGTTATAATATAAATCAGGCTAAATACATTTTATTATTAACATTACGTATACATATAAGACTAATAATGCTTGAGACAGCTTGAATGGGTAATGAAGAAAAACTTTAATATAAGTTTAACGTAACAGCAAATGTACAACGTTTCGACAAGGTTTTGTCATCATCAGGTACAAGTAGTTTACACTGACACATTTTTTATCACTAGTTTGTCTCCACACTAAAATAATAAAGTTTATCTTTAATTATATACAACTTTATTAGAAGTGACAATACCTAGTCTTATATGTTCGATGACGATGAACCCAAAACCCACTCTTTGTATCTGGTGATGTGAACTCTTTGTTCCATACTATATATATAAGTGTGTGTGTATTTTTAATAGATATACACAGTAATTTTAAACAAAGAACCAAACATAAACAAACGAAAAATCAAGGAATCCATCTTAATTGAACAAAACAACCCCGCTCTAAACCAACACCCTGGGGTGCCAAGATATCGCTTCAAAGTCTTGCAACAGTATCCAGTCATGTGACCTCTTTGTTCCATACTGTATATATATATATATATGTACTAATAATATAATTGGTTCTTAAACAATAGGCTACTCGTATTGAGTATTTATTTCCAGGCTATAAGTATCAATGGTTAAGACTAGTGTAGGAGTTAAGTGTTCACATTTTGTTAGATGTATTGGGTGCAATGAGTGGGTTTTATTTGGGAACTCAGGACTGGCATGTACTTTCAAGGAAGCTAGTAATGAAGATGTGCAATTTGTATGTAGAATTTGTGGGTTGGAGGCTATCATAATTAAAGTAGAGGCAATAGATAAAGATAAGTTTAGACTGTGTGAAATGGCAGAAGGATTTCAGGAGGAACTTAAGCTTTTACATGCAAGGAATACATCAGCTAACAATGACTTTCAGGAAGCTAGAAAGTGTACTGTTAGGGCTAAAAGTAATGGATTTAACTGTAAAGAACCTTGGCTTCTGCAGACGAGGAAATTAAAAGGGTCAGAGAAGGATGTGGATGATAAGGAGGTTATAGTTATAGGTGGTTCCTTGACAAGGCATGTGGATAGGATTGTCTTTAGGGTAAATAGGGAGAAAAGAATCAGATTATGCTACCCAGGGGCACAGGTGGAGGATATAACTGACAGAGCAGGAGATATAATAAAGAGGGCTAGCAGAGATGCAGTTTTTGTGGTGCATGTAGGGGCTAATGATGTAGGGAAAGGTAGGTCAGAGGAGCTAATTAATAAGTACAAGGGGTTGATAAAGGCACTTAAAGAAAAAGGACATAACTTAATTTTGTAAGGGATACTGCCCAGAATTAATTGTGGGAATGAAGTTATAAGTAGATCACTAGGGCTAAATTCTAGGCTTAGGTTGGTATAAATTATGAGAAATTGGCTGGTTGGACTTGTGGGATCAGTTCAATGGAAGAAGGGAGCTTTTTAGAATGTATGGTTTACATTTAAATGAGATAGGGGCTGGCTTGTTTGCTACAGCTGTTAACTAAGCTGTAAGGGAAGTTTTAAACTAGGAGTAGACAGTGGTGAGGGCCAGGAAAAACTAAATGCAAAAATAATACAAAGAAGAGAAAAGTGTAGCATAGGAAATGAGTATAGAATTAGTTATAAGGATAGGCTTAATTGTTACTAGTGT
>NW_013668589.1:117450-122563 GCF_000517525.1 Limulus polyphemus
GTAGGAATGGAGGATTTTGATATAATGGGAATAACTGAAACATGGTTAAATGTAGATGATTTCAATGACAAAAATTTCTTTCAAATACAGGGTTACAGACTATTTGATAGGGATAGAATATTAAAAAGGGGAGGAGTGGCTTTATATGTAAAATATGAGTTGCATCCTGTTGAAGTTGAGGATGTCAAATATAATAGCAAGGAGTTTGAATCCATTCGAGTTTTTATTAGCAGATATAAAAGGAAAAGGCTTTTAGTGGGAATTTGTCTCAGACCATCAAATGGTACTGATGAAATTAATGAGAAACTTTACAATGAGATTAAGATTTCAGCTGTCAATGAAGTCATAATTATGGGTGACTTTAATTTCAGGCATATAGACTGGGAAATTTTGACTCCATACAAATAGGGATTTGTAGCTTGAGAAAATAATCTAGACACTATTTCCAGCCTAGTTTGTTTACTTTTTTAGAGTCCCTAGGCTTGAAAATATAATCTTTGCATTTTGATTCATCTTGTTTCTGTACTTTTTTGACAATCCCTATTCCCCTTTTTTAAATTAACAGTTTTTAATTATCTTGTTTTTTAATTTTTTATGTCCAATTTTTTATAAATTTTAAGCTACACAGGTGCATATGCATTTAGTTGAATGTTAGATGCTTTAAGAGTTTACTGTTTCATTGTTTTTTTACATCCAACTGTTACGTCTCCGTTTGTTAATTAACTTTCCGTAACTTCGTTCCGACGAAATTTTAGCGACACAAGTCCTTACTTAATAAAACTGGTTTATTCTTTCCGAATACAACTTTACGATACACTTATTTTCAACAATCGCGCTAAAACAAACGCTATAACAACGAACGTTAACTTCAACAATACGTCTCTCTCTGACTGCAGTTCAATTACTCAATATCTACACACATATTACCTTACCGTCACGTTGTCACCCTCTTTTATATACCAGACTACCCTATATCTAGTAAATGCTAGATCATTCGCCAAAGTACAGGATAGTTCTAGAAAGTAGAGGGCGTGAGAATAGTCACGTGATCTCGATGACGCAACACAACCATTATTTACTGAGCCAGATGGTTTTGTGCCTGAGGTTTCGTGTAAATACGCGTTTAACAAGCGAAGTACAAAAATCAATAGAATAACGTACCACTCACAAGAGTAATGTACTATGGTAGTCGTCTACTGTTAGAAAACTCACTAAAATAGTCGCAAAACACCACAACAAAGTACAACAGCAAACATGAGATATAATGAAAAACAGAGAACTTGAGAAATGATGAATCTTCAACGGGGTAAGCCTGGTGGTTAGGGCGCTCGATTCACAATTCTGAGTGTCTCGGGTTTAAATCGCCGTCCCACCAAACATGCTCACCCTTTCAGCCGTGAATGTGAAGGATTTAGAGAACAAAAAACGAAGGTACCTGAATTAATTTTAAAACTACCCTATGATATACTCAATACTGCATTCATTACTATTGTACAGGTTTCAGTAAAATATTCGTAGCCGTTTTTTTCTGTAACGGCTTGTAAAACTATAATCAATAATAATAAGGCCTGAGACACTTGTAAATATATACATTGTCTACTCTAATAAAACGAAGCATTTCCGACTAGTATAACGGTGTTTAAATGGTTTCTACATTTCTGCGATGCTTGAATGGTTTCGAAGAGTTTATGTTGGTAGAGAAGAAGAACTCATAAAATTTTAGAGAGTAGCAATCTTGACTTTCAAGAATCAAACATAAAAATAGCTTACAACCTTAGCAGGATTTTGTTTAGTAGCTGCGCATAGATTTTGAAACAGTGTATGTAGCAATTTTTGCTGTACTCTTCGATGCTTAAATCATGACTTCGAAGAGAAACTTGGCCAGTAGCGATAAAAAACTGATAAAATCTCTCATATTTTAAGAATCAATATAAAAATAGCCCTAGGACCTGTGCAGGAATTTTTTAGTAGGTTTGAATAAAATATTCTTAGCCGTTATTTCTGTTGGTTTGTGGAACAATAATATGAAAAACAAATGATGAATTTTGTCTAACAATAGGAAAATCAACTTTTTTGCTATTATCAATATTTTAGTAGCCTTAGCCATTGAGACAAAAGGTCTTGAGTGTTGTTTCAAGAACAGATCTGCTTTTTAAAATAGTTTTTGCCCGTATTTTGTATTAGAACTATCGTGGTTCATGTTATGCTTTACTAATTACAAAAGTTATAATTTTACATTGATTGGAGAGCTGTGGAAATTTTTGTTTCATTAACAGCAGTAAGTACCATGAGTATTGAAACAACAGTGTTATAATTTGGAGACACGTTTTCTTATATTGAATATTCAATTCTCAACTAACTGACTTTTTTCAGGGTTTTGGAGCAGGCAACTTCAAAGCTTTGTTTGAAGCTATTGAGCTGGATCAGGGAAAACGAGGAAATCTCTGAAGTAACCAATTTATCATCTGTAGAAGGCTCTACTTGAGGGAATTCTACACTGACGGACTATGAATTCTAATCTAGAAACATTTTCATCTGTTATTAGAAGCTTTGCTTTGATGAATTTTTAGCGATGCTTCAAATTTATAAGAAATTAATACTATTTATAAGTATGGTTAATAAAATTGAATATTCAAAACGCAGTTTAAATTTTAGCAGGGTTTCTATTATAAAAGTGAGGTGTTTGTGTAAAATGCATGGGCGCCCCCAGGAAGTGGCGAGAGGGGACATTTGCCCCCCCTACATTCCACAAAAAGTTGCACGTATTATGATGTAAACTTAACATCGTTGTTAAACTAAATATTTTTAGTCATTTTTATTAAGACTGTACATTTATGTTTACGTTTAAGCACATACCACATTATTTCAGTATGTTGACTTACATTATATAAGCTGATCACCTACATACAGGTTTTTGACTCCCCTTGAAAATATTTCTGTGTGCGCCCATGGTGAAATGTGTCTCAGTATTTTGGAATAGTTGGATAAAAATGAGATGACGTGTATCCTAGTTATATGTATAAAATTGGTGTGGGGTACTGGAAAATAACAGATATATTTTCTTAAAAATATTGACTAGTTTTATAAACTTATGGACACAGTTCTTTGTTATTTCTGTTCTCGTAACTGTGGCGTCTCACAAGTATAAATGTGATATGAAATATTATTTACATTATGTTAAACATTCCTAACTATTGAAAAGAATTATATGCATGTATTTTTTGATACTAAGAAATTATATATGATTTATTTTAATATATGAAAATTGTTATATTGAAAGTTTTATATCTGAACACAACGATAATTCGTACATAAGATAAAAGTTTTGTGTTGTTATTCATACATAAAATCTGTTTAGTAAATGACTTGTATAAAAATTGATAGTAATTTGATTCATACCTAACAATTGTTCATGAAAATGGGTTGTCGAATTCCATCCGGCTTGATCAGCCCTATCAGCGGGCGAAAAGCCTAGCAGGCATTGGATATGGCAGATATACAATGTGTATTATATGAACCATATTCTTCTTTACTTTCAAAACTCACGAATTCTTAGAAATGTCATATAACCTTCTAAAGGTTTGAAATAGGTAATACTTTACTGATTTCAGGTAAAATGATTTATATATTTTAATCTTAGTGTGTTACTTGGCTTTTAACGAGTAAAACTTTAAACAGAATTCTACTGGTTACAAGTCGAATCGTATAAGTAAACTTTAATAATTCTGGCTGTTTATGAAAGTCAGCATAAAACACTGGGAATGAGAAATGATTGTTTTCATGTCTGAAATGTAGAGGTTGTCGACAAGTGATGTTATTCAGCAGGATACATTGTCTAATACATACTGATGATAAAATAAAATATCCAAGCTTGTACATTCAGTTCAGTTTCTATGTTGTTGTTGTTTTAAATCAAACCACGGAACCGAATTATGTAAAAACTGGTACAAACGGAATATCTTTTGTTTCGTGGACTGGCACCCCGTTACTTTTATGACAACATTTATGTTTTAGTCAAGTAACCACCCTGTAAGCCGGTGGCTGCTACGAAAGTATTATATACATACTTAAGACAACAATATAAGGCATACTTTTGTTACTAAGTGACAAATACGAACCGAGCGTTACCAAAAGACAACTGGCTTTTATATATATTAGATAATTATTTGGGGTATAAAACATTAGTAATCACACTGTAATTGTAAACCGGTGGCTTTTAGGAAAGTAAAACGAATCTAATCGCGTTTTCAGAATCTGTTGATAATAGTAACGTATACACTAACTGGTGCTGAGGCTTCACTAGTTTTGTACTTCAAGTTTACTCTGGGTGTCTTTTTTTACTAAAGCCTTAAATTTTTTTCTTCTTAAATCAAGCTTGGTTTCAGTTAAGACACATTGGGAATGTTTGGGGGTAACTTTGGGCTACAAATGCTGTTAATATAGCAACTCTAGAGTGTAGTGTTACTATTATATTGGGTTAGTTTTTAGCTACCTTTGGACTATAAACACTAGAAATCTGTCAAAATTAACTCAGACACCGTATAAGTTTGGTTAGACTATCGACCCGATATGTATGTGATTGTTCTTATGTTAAGCAACAACCAATTAATATAACGCACGTTTAGAACAGAAAATTGATAATATTTAAATAATCAAAACCTTCAATTTGAAGTGAGAATGCTGCTGTTAGTGACAAACGTTTTTGTTAAATTTAAACAAGTTATGTAAAATGAACTACGTTAGTTTATTGAAGTGAAAAGGTTTGTTAAAAACTGGATTTTTCCGTTTCCTAGGGTTCTTCAATGTTTGAAGTTAGGCACAAAGTTACACGATGGGCTAGCTGTGCTCTGCTCAGCGCGGGCATCGAACACCAATTTTTAGTGTCATAAGCCCTCTGACTTTCTGCTGAGCCACCAAGAGCCAGTGAAACTGACAATTTATATTACATCATTCTTTAGTGATCTTGTAGGTGGCGACATACAAGGTGTAGTATGTGCTTCGCGCTGGAAATCCGTACTGGGGGGAGGGGGCAGATAAATACTTACACTACTATTATTGAAGATAGCTGTTGTATGTGGAAACATCTGTTAGTTGAGTTCTTGTAACAAAACTT
>NW_013668589.1:123527-132941 GCF_000517525.1 Limulus polyphemus
AGGGAGTGATAATGGTGACCCTTACCTGATGGAGGGAGTGATAATGGTGACCCTTACCTGATGGAGGGAGTGATAATGGTGACCCTTGCCTGAATGATATAAATATAATTCGAAATGTCTTTTGACATTTGATAAAACATCACAGAAGCTCAAAATTTCTGATAAGTTGCGAAAAGAGATGATAAGACAGGGATCATTAGTATTCCAAAATAAGGATGGGCCTTTTGCAACGTTCTCTATCAGCTTCATTGTTCAAGCTTCGACTTCCCAATGCACAAGACGAAGAAGTAAATAGAACGTGGCTTGTTTATTTACCATCAAATAAGGGAGTGTATTGTTTTCAGAGTGCAGTTCTAACAGGCGTTCATACTTTGAAAAACCCGGTGGATTTAACAATTGGAAAAATAATAAAAAAACCATAACTCATGAAGAAAGTGTAGGCCATAGGAAACCCTTCTGTATCTGGAAAGAGGATGAGTAAAGGAAAGGGGATAGATGCAAAATTGGAAGCTAACGTGGTCATTGAACAAGAGCGTTGGCATCAGGTTTTATATCGCCTACTAAACTGTATCAAATATCTAGCAACTCAAAACCTTGCATCATGAGAGTCTCGCTAATTCCGAACACAAACTTGGAATGCAAGAGTGGAAGCAGTCAAAGTAATCCACAATAATTTTGATAAGCTAATAAGGTTACTTGAAACTCTATCAGAGGACATTGAGCAAACAATGGAAACGACAGGAGAAGCTGGCCAAATATTTCACAACCTGCTTTCTTTCAATTTTTGCACTTTTGATATACCACATTGATAAAAACTGATCGCGTGCAGAAGCGCTTACAAGATCCAACAATGAACTTTCAAGAGGCATATAAAGATATTAAAGTCCTGTAATTATACATTTATGAAAACAGTGAGGAATTGTGTCAGAACTCACTAAAAGAATAAGCAGAAGAATAAGAAGAAAAAAAGCAATGAGTGGAGAAGTATCACGAGACAAAGGCCTTTCAACGGAGGGAGAGCTAGAAAGGGCATTGAAATGTATTCTCGATCGCCTCCAGCAAGAGATGAAAACCAGATTCACAAGACTGCATGACCTGAATGAGAGATTTGGATTCCTTTTTAACATTCACAAGCTATTGAAAGATACCCGTGTTCCGTCAACATCAGAACCTTCCCTTAAAGAAAAGTGTGAACGTTTGGGTATATTATACAACACTGACAGTGATGGAAATACACTCTATCATGAAATTTGCGACTGCAAAATGCTCACCAATACACTACAGGAAGCTGCACCAGACTCTGTTATTGATTTATTATCATTCATAATAGCATAAGGAGAGGACGTTTTCCATAATATGCATGTGGCACTGCAAATCATGTTAACAGTTTCAGTTTCAATTGGTAGCTGCGAACGATCATTTAGCAAATTAAAATTTATTCTCACATATTTGAGATCATCGATAAGGCAAGACCAGCTCAGTGACTTAGCCATAATTAGCATAGAGAGGGAAACACTTGACAAAATTATAGATAAACTTACTGCAGTTAAAGCAAAGAAGTTGCATCTTGTATAATTCATCTAATTAAAGAAAGGCCACATTTCTATATGCGTGTAAATAATCATCCCTGTTCTATTATTTCATATATTGATAAACTTTGTTTTATAATGTTTTATTTTATTAATAATGTTTCTCATATTACATAGACTTTCATTTTACAGTAAGCTACAGTATTTTAATGGGTATGTATGTGTGGAATAGGGCACAAATTGAGGTTTTTGCCCCAGGGTGCCAAATACCCTCACTACGCCACTGTTCCCTAACAAAGTTCCAGAAACAAAAGTTTAGCTGTGGAAGAGGCAAGAAATCAATTACTATCCATGACTCTAATGAAAGAATCATCACATCTAAAGAAAATCTCAACCTTGATCTCGCCACAGAGCTTTGCTTTCAGTTTAAAAACAGTTTCTTGCCAGGTTGATGGCCTTCATGAGTAAAATTTTATGTAGTCCAGCTGATGTGTTTGTACTTAAACTGAGTCTCTTCCACAGCCATTCACAATCCACTACATTGGGTGAAACATGCAACTGAGGTTTTTTTTTAAATTGATGAAAAATAATGCTCCATATCAATAACCTTTATTCCAACATTTCAAACTAGAGAATGATGTAATGTTCACATCATCAGAAATCCAACAGGATTTTATAGCCATGGGAAACAAGTACAAACCTGTTAATAAACAACTACTACAACAAACATAACTGATAAATGAACACAAAATATAAACTATTTTCAACACAATCCCTGTCATTGAAATAACCTAAAAGTACATCAGTATCAGTCAAGATAAAAAATAAATAATTATTGAAAAATTTAGCTTACCAAAAGGCAAAGAAATAATTTGTGAAATTAGATGCATTTCATGGTATTCATTGGCAAAATGGAGAAAGTGAGGTTAATGGAATTTATCACGGGATCCTCTGGAACACATCAAGAAAATCAAGTATTTCACATCTGGAAACAATGATGCTAACATTATCAGTAGAAAAACTAACGTGAATGAAGAGATAGCTGAAGCTATGCTATGAAAAGCAGAAATTCCTATTTTATTAATTTAACTCCAATAAAAAAAAACAATCCTCAACATAACTTTCATTATTGTTTAACTATTAAATAAAAATCAATATAACACCATAAACAATATAACTGTTTATAAAACTTTTCACACTAAAGTGCACTATTGTAATTTTGGCGAGTGCAAATCAAGAATAACCCTGATAATGACCCACTCCTATGTCCAAGTTAAACTCAGGTTAGCCAATGAAACAGTACAGTTTCATATATGCATACAAGCAAGTCTTAAAATGTTTGAGAAATAAACTTTAGCTTATTTTCCAGTGTTACAATACATATCTACAATCATGCTAAGAACTCTATGTTTTTCCATAAAGCCCTTTACAAATTTATACACAAGTTCCTTTAACATGACGTTTAATTATCTTGCAAAATACAATATATATATATATATACACATTTTTTATATAAAACACAAATTACAGCCAATTAAAACACTACTTTGGCTGGGTTCCTCTGCTATCCTATAATTTAGATTGGCCATTTAAATACTTAAACAAGAGAAAGAAAACGAATTTCATTTAACTGCTGGGTAAATATGACACCAATATATTTTGTTTTGTTTATATAATGAAAATCTACTATTCTTAAACAAAGCACCAGTGTTTATGGAACAAAAAAATGCATGTACTCTTACATATCCCAAATAAAATATCACAGGAATGCTTTCAAGTAGCATAACTAAAATTTTCTATTTAATACAAATACAAGAGAAAATAATAGTTTACATTTTGATATCTGCTTCCTATAGTTATTAGTATATCCTAGTTCATAGATTGAATATTTCTAGAATATTGAGTTTCTGTGATAAATATTTTTAAATCATACATACTTTCTGGCAATCTTATAATAAAGATTTTAGCAACAAACCCAAATTAGACATACATAAAACTTATGTACATAGTAGCTTGTCTTTATCAGTGGTACTGACAAACTACCAACCTGCAGATTCATGTTCCGGCATGCGAACCACTCAACATAACTCAAAAAATTTTCTTATTGGAATGAAACTATTGACTTTGAATAAATACAACAGTTAAGCACAAACTTCAGTTTCTAAATTCTGGCAGTTTTGTTGTATTTATCAGATACACATAAATTATTTCTTAGACAGCAGCTTAATAATTATTGTTGCATATTAGAAATATATTTAAATGGTGGCTGTGACTGGTCCAATATTTTACATCCAGCTATACAATCAACTGATCCTTCTATGTTTTAAAAAACTGATTAAAATATTCCTGGCAATTGTTTTGTTACTGACCATACTGAATTATAATATAGCCTAAATTCATCAGCATTCTTTAGAAATAACCAACACCCAGGGGCACATTAATACAAACCTGTATGAAAGTCTAAAGCACTATATTATCATCAGCGTTTTTTATTTTCATCGTAACAGTTTGTAATTCCTACAAGCTATTCAAGTCAAAATGAGAATGACAGTATGGCATGAAAACTGTTACATTACTGTATTCATCACATGCCGCTACACTTTTCAGAATATGGAAATTCAAAACAACATACCAAGAATATTTGTGGATCAACTACAGGTTAGTTTCTACGGATTCAATTCTATCCAAATCTTTCATATGAAAAAATGTTTAGAATAGGTTTTACATGTAATTTATATATATAAAAGTTTATGTTTAAACTTGTAAAAGACAACAGACTACAGATAGTGTGTCCTCTCTGTATGCCTATGTATTCACAAGGAAGTAAAATAATTGAAAATTAAACTTTTCAGCTCTTTTTGTTGACTCGGTATTGATCATAATATCTTGATTTATAATTTTTATTTACCATTTAACATATTTCTGTTATACTGTTCATACCATTTATAAAGGATACATTCCAAAGCCATATATAGCTTGCTAAGGTCATTCTTTAAACTACCTCTCATGCTAGAAGTAAAATATACCAAACACAAAAAGCAACTTGACAATCAACTGAAATATATACATGCGTACATCACTCATGTTTACCAAATCAACAATTACAAAATAATTCCCAATCTTATACACTAAATGCCACAGTATTTCTAAACTTCCAGTAAAAATTGTGCTTCCACCAACCATGTAAAATAAAATTACAGGATTTTAGATGGCATGAGTTAAGTTTCTACAAAGTAATTTTAGTAATTCTGAGGATTTTAAACTTCAGCATTTTAATGATTTATTACAGACCAGTTTTTAAAATTAGGCCTTAAAAAACGAGCGATTCTGACCAAAAATATATGCAATTAAACTATAGGTAAACGATCCTTAGAACAGACCAAATGCTAAATAATAACTACTGCATGTTTCTACATCATTTATATTTTTGATAACAAAATAAATACACCCTTTAATGCTTGCCAATTATTGATTTGTGGTAAATTTTAAGTAATATTTCTGTTGCCCATCACCTTAAACCTATGAAACATTTGTTTGATGTGCCACTTCTAAAAGGTGCACATACATATACATTATTTCATCCTACTTTCACAAGTAATTTGATAATCCTCTAAAGCAATTCAAAGTGTTTCCCACATTAGGTTAAATGGATTATTCTGTGATAACTTCTATGTTTCTGATGCCAAAAGGACTTAATTCTATCAAAAATTCTACCATGTACTGCGATCCTCTAGTGAACAATCGTGCCGTGCCACGCTGACAAAGAAAACTGCAGTACTTGGCCATCACGAGACTCAACTTAACTTTAACAATCAAAGAGCATACATACAAACTTTGCAATCAGAGGAAGATATTTGGACAGGCACTCCAGTCTTGTTTTGTTTTGCTTTCCCAATACTTTCCTTGAAAAATATGAACTGGATTACCGGTAACAGGATCAGTCTCCTTCTTAAACCAGATGGGCTCGTAGCCAGGGTAGGGACGACCTACAGACAAGATTAAATACAATCCTGGATCAGCACTGGTATCTCTGTCTTTATCTGCTCTGATAATGTTGTGCAAATAACAGTTTATTAAGTAATGGTGCACTAAATGAAATATGACTAACTTGGAGTAAAAGTATTAAAACTCTGATACACAAGATGATACTTGACCAGTCAACAATTACAGTAATATACAATGTTAACAATGATACAGTAGATGATACTTGACCAGTCAACAATTGCAGTAATATACAATGTTAACAACGATACAGTAGATGATACTTGACCAGTCAACAATTGCAGTAATATAGAATGTTAACAACGATACAGTAGATGATACTTGACCAGACAACAATTACAGTAATATACAATGTTAACAATGATACAGTAGATGATACTTGACCAGTCAACAATTACAGTAATATACAATGATACAGTAGATGATACTTGACCAGACAACAATTACAGTAATATACAATGTTAACAATGATACAGTAGATGATACTTAACCAGTCAACAATTACAGTAATATACAATGTTAACAATGATACAGTAGATGATACTTAACCAGTCAACAATTACAGTAATACACAATGTTAATAATGATACTCAGTCAGCCAAAAGTGACATGGGTACAAGTTTTACCTTCAGCAGTTGACATCTCAGCTTCCTGTTCCCGTTTTCGACGAGTAGCCCTCTGCTTTTCTTCCAGCAGTACTTTGACCTGGTTAGCTTCATCCCAAAATCCTTCTTCCATGAGCCTCTGGTCAGGCCGAAGCCTGCTATCAGTTGGTGCTATGCCTTCTTCTGGTTCATTTAACTGACAGGCAAGCTCAGTAAAGTTGTACATTTTTTCATATTCTCGTCTAATATGGAAACAAAACTTTTACATTAGATACTTACTACTAATTAAATGAAGAAAAAAATCAAGGTAAAGTAAAAATAAACCAAATTTTAAATCATCTCTTAGTTACTGAATGAAAAAAAAAACACAAAAGGCTTAGCTCTCTTTTGTGGTTGCTACACAAAAGATGGAAGGTTTTCATTACTTTTGCTAGATCAAACTTACGGTGGCATGTATCTCTTCCACAATACTTTAGGAGTTGCAGTCTCCAGTACAGGTTTCCCTCTCACAGATCCCTCGCTCCCAACGACTCGGGCTCCTTCAATTTTATGATCCCAGGTACCTTGGAGTACCCAATTTGCTGTACCTTCTTTGTCTGTGACTACACCAGTCACCTGGGTAACAGTAAAAAGTTGTTAGATAAAATGTAGTAATGCTCAAACAACTGCTTACAGAAAGATAAATAAATGATGACAGAATCTTCAGTTTTACAAGATAGATTACAAACATCATCCAAATTCACAAACTTCTTCATTTCACTATAAATCCTTACTCTTTAAAATTTTATAAAATGTAGATGGTCAGTAATATATCTAAACCTCACAGAATGACTCAGAGTTTTTCTCAAGTACAAACATTTAGTTCACAGCTCCATTTCTTGACCGGTTTGAGATCTAATTACAGCTGCAGCTATTTAAGATTCCCTTTGTTTATTTAAAAAAATTAAAAAGTACAAAATACACATTCATGAACAACATGTACTTATCAATTACCATATTTGTTAAACAAATTTAAAATGCATGGACAGAAATAGGACAAATATTACATATGTTACTGAAATGTTTAATACAGTCTTAATTTAGAAGTAGCAGCCCAAAAAATGCTACAGTACCCAATGTAAACTATTTTAGATGTGAATCTTAGCAGCCGAAGAAGCATTTTTTCTCATTCTAAGAATGCACTAAGAAAACTGTCTCACCTTCCTTGGTGTCTCACGAGAGAAGTAACTATACGGTATGAACTTCAAATGACATTTATCACCAGTCATGTGATTTACAATGTCCATCTCACCATGATGATCCACCCACAACTTGCCTACGATGATATTGTGGACAGTGGTGGTCACCTTCCGCCAGGTGTAGTGATGACCAGTACTAGTAAACACTAGGTGAGCAATACCTAAAGGAATAATCTGGAGATACTTTCCTCTGAACTTACTAGACATGCTAAATTCCTGCCAACAGGTCCAGCCTTTTCCTTCACAGTGCTGGGCCAGCATTGGTGGATGGTGGCTAACCTGTGATTAGATCATAAGTTCTATGTCTAACTGCACAATACCTTATTATCTAGGAAACAAAATATACCTCTTAGAATTTTGGGTCTAAAATTAGATTATGTAATTTTGTTTTTAACTTCTTACGATGGTATTTCAATCTCGCAGCTTTAGTTCTTATCACTTCATACAAACTCCATGTAAGCCTAACTTTCAACTAATAAGGCAGAAATAAATATGTGTCATTTACAAAGATGTTTTACAGTATTGAAAATGAGTTTAATTTCCAGCATCTAACTATGATTTACTTGTCGAATAAGGTATTATAAAATACTGGAAAGGCAAACACTCATTTTTGAAATTATTCTCCACTTAATTGATACGGCCTTAACTCTACCGAGTATGACGCTGTTAACCGCCAAGTATATTTCTTCTAGTTTATAAGCCTTTGTCTGCAACTGAGAAGAGAATGAAGTCTGATATTACTGACAACAGTATGTTCAAGGGGAAAATTGGTTTCAGCTTACACTTTAGATGAAAAATTATAGTGTAGTCTGTATCCTAGCTTGTACCTCATGTTAACACTTCTTTAAGTTAAAAGCAGTTAATATATGTTAATAATGACCTAAATGCAAGAGGAAAAAATCACAAAACAAGAGCTCAAAGTTTTTAACATCTGTTTGTTTACTAAAATGATCACTTGTTTGAATTTTGTACAAAGGTACACGAGGGCTATTTGCAATAGCCATCTCTAATTTTAAAGTGAAAGACTGGAGAGAAGGCAGCTAGAAGATACCAACAAAACTTATCAGGATTTAACCACCATTATTATAATATGTTTTTGGTAGTAACGGGATGCGAACCACAAAACCCCAGCTTCACAGTCTGGCATGTTAACCAGTGGGCTATAATAATAATTAAGGCAACTCACCTGCTCCGTAAAGCACCTCCAACCATAATCATCTGTTCGATCACATTCATAGGTTTCACCTAGTAGAGGGTTAAAAGGTTTCCCAGATCTGTTGCTTGTAGTAGCGTAAGAAGATATGGTATAGGCTGCAACGTAAGCCATTTGCTCATAGCTGTCCTCCATTTTCGCAGCTTTGTCTAACAGCTCAGAATACTCATACTCCTCTGTAAGTCTTTGCAACGTAGAAAGTGGCTCGTTGAAATTAACCTATCAAAGATTAAGCTAAATTATCATGTAACAAAAACATCAGTATAAGATGTTTCTCAGCTGCTAAAACTTCAAGTGAAAAATATTTATAAAAACAATGCATTGGGAGCACTGTTTTGAATCCTGTGGATTGAAGGAACCAACACAGGGACTACCTGCTTATTATAACAATCAGATCTGTAGTCAAGAACAAATAAAGTTATATTGCAACAACTTCTAACAATATGTTCTGTTCTGGAACTTGTAATGTTGAAAAACAATTCTGATCTACCCTTGAAGTTTAATTAATCCTATCGTTGACGAATAACACAACACATAAACTATACAATATTCCAATGAAAGGTAACAATATCATTTTTCAATTCTTACAGTTGCAACAACATGAAATCTAATAGACTACATAACGTCTATCTCCTTCTTAACATTTTGATTTTCAAGTGTTATGAAATTCTGAGCATACTTGCTGGCAAAACTTAGTGAAGAACTGGAATTTTTCACTACATTTGAAAAGACTTGGAAAACTGAACATCATTTTTAGGGCTCACATGATGCTTGAAATATCAGAGATAATTCACAGACAACTTGTTTAACGAAATGTTACTGTTGAA
>NW_013668589.1:133886-147828 GCF_000517525.1 Limulus polyphemus
ACATTAGTATAAATGAAGTAAAGGTTTATACTAATGTAGTGAAGCCTTTACTACATTAGTATAAATGAAGTAAAGGCTTCGTTTATACTAATGTAGTAAAGGCTTCGTTTATACTAATGTAGTAAAGGCTTCGTTTATACTAATGTAGTAAAGGCTTCGTTTATACTAATGTAGTGAAGCCTTTACTACATTAGTATAAACGAAAGGCAATTTTAATGTTAAGAATTTCCTCACTTTCTATTCCTGTACACACACACACCTATATATATATAAACAGTAATCTAAGGTAAACTGTGGCCATCCTTTCTAATAATGAAAACAATCTGATCACAGCATGAAAAAGATTCAAAATAACTTGCAACATCAAGCACTTTCTAAGAATGCTTCTGATAAGAGACTCTCTTGAAAAGTATTTGATATTGTTTTGTTTTTACATTTTTAGAATATTATATAATAATCAACATAATAGTTGGTTTGGCACATCTGAACTTTTCTGATTGTCAAGCATGTAAGATCTCAAACATGCAGTGTGAAATTAATTTATTTTACAACAGCATTTCTACCATTAAAATGTTTTTGATTTTCAAAACAAGAAGAAAAAATGTGTAAAGCTCACAGGCATTGGAATTTTTGTCAGTTCTTTTCCAATACAATTTTTCATAATGGACCACAAACTAAGACTGTAGTTGGGTCTTTCAGGAATACTGGTTCTACGTTTTCGTTTCCCTTCATTTTCTGTTGCTTCATGTTGCTCAAAGGAGCCATTTTCAGATTTTTCACACATCCAAGAAGGCTGGTTAGGATCATAATATTCCTCCTAAAAATAATAAAAATACAAATTTATATGGTACAAAATTTTATAATATTGCATGAAGAACTTAGTTTAAATAAACAAAACTTGGAATAATGTAACAAATGACTCAATCAACTATTTACTAACTTTTTATCTAAGATCATTTTCCAAACCAGTAGCCTTTACAAGTGAGAAAATGTCATGAAACCACAAGAATTTTACCATTTAAATTATAAAAAATGTTTAATATGAATACAGTTATAAAGGAGTCTGTTTAACAGAATATAATAAAACTACAGTTAAAACAAGGTGTTTAAAAATAAAAAGTAATAAACGTATCAGTAATTTGTGGGGGTTAATAGATAAAAAAAAAATACTTAAAGGATTTAACATACCATAAAACTAACTCAAGACAAGACAAATTAAGCATAAGAAATAAAATAAGCAATTAACACAAAACTAAGTTTTTCTTTTGATATCACTGCAGCTTATGGTGACATTCTGTTAAAACCCTTTCAATCACAAGATTAATAATACTATGGAAATAAGCAAATTAAAGTTTTTACATAGTAAACCCCAAAATAAAAACAATATTACTATCACATAAAACATCCAGCTAAAAAACAAAACCTTTCTACAAGGATAAACGGCCGATAAAAATCAACATTTCCCAAAAGATAAACGACTGCATCTGCCGAGATGTTACTAAACCCCTGATCATTCCGACCGATTACCTAAATTGGTGTAACTTCTTCAACGTATTAAGTTCACTCATTTGTTCAACTACAGTACTAATTATATTTTTATAGTGTGATATTCTAAAAATTTCCAAGGTTACAGACAAAATATCAGATTTTCAGCCAACTCATCTATTCTGTTGCAATGACTTAACCGGATATACACAGAATAAGTACAACACGTGGTACTTTTAAAATCCATCATGGCTGAATAAGTACAACACGTGGTACTTTTAAAATCCATCATGGCTGAATAAGTACAACACGTGGTACTTTTAAAATCCATCATGGCTGACACTGTAAAGAACTCACATATCAGTTTGTATGCTTAGGACAGCAAAATATTATGAGGGAAAAAAAATTTTTGTAGTTTTAGTCATTAGCAATAATCGTTTGTTATTAATTTCTAAAATTATTTATATTGGAAATATAAATTGTTGTTTGACTTGTGTTCGATATCCGACTGTTATTTGCAGCTCACACAAAATGTTTGAAATCTTTAAAAATTCATAACATTAAGGAAAGTGAAGTTTGTCATTCCACCAGTTTATGATCGTATGCATGAGGAAACATTTACAAGACGTCGTGCTTGCCTGGTTGCTCCTTCTTCTTGTTATAACCCGAGCCTCTTCACTCTCTAAATCTGTATCAGACTCTGATGAAGCTCCATCTGCATAGCCCTGTCCTTCGCTCTGAAGACTCATGCCACTACACGTTCGGCTAGACAAAAAATATATAAAGATTTCTTAAGTTTTCACACCCCTAACTTTCTAAAAATTAAACAGCAAAGAATCAAGGTGAAATGAAAGAACTGGACACGGGTCAATATATTGGTAGAAGCTGGGAAAAAATGGTTTAAACTAATACACTACTACTGTAGTAGTGCAACATACTGTGTAAACAGCAGTTTTATTCTGAAATAATTGCCTAAAAACAAAATAAAATTATGAATTGTTAAATATAGAAATTGGTCACCATGAAAAATCATACTTGTTATAAGATATATGTACTAGGCCTATTCCTTATTCAGTCCCTTATGGTGTTTTTCAAGGAGATGAGTGTATAACAGTATTTCAACCACACTATGTCCATCATATCCAATGCTGACAAGATTTGTATAGAGCTATATACACTGTTAGCAATGGATGTGATGGACATAGTGTGGTTAAAATACTATTATACACGTTTCTTCTTGAAAAAAACCCTAAAGGACTGAATAAAGAACGTAATAGCGAGTACTAATGTCTTATCATAAGTATTGTTTGGTAAAGTTGCTTATAAACACTTCTTCCAGAAACTAAGTTCACATTAATCAAGAATTATTCCACCCCTGATCTTTATGGCTGATTCTACCTACAGTTAACTCATCTTCCAGCTAACATAACTGAAGTTGTAAGTATAACATTACAAATACCATGTTCTAGGCCTAAGGGATAGGTACCATGTCTTTCATTTTTATGATACTGAAACCAATCAAAATGTTTTGAAAATAACATTTAATCTATTAAAGCAACTCATTACTAGAGCTGGAAGATTAACTCCATTACTGTAAGGAAAATGATCAAATATTATAGATTCAAATTAGCCTTTCTGATCATTCCAACTATTCAAGTAATCTGAATATGATTCTCTTATTATTTTTGATCAATTGAAAGTTGTTCAGCATAATTGATTGGTGTCCTGACTCACAAAAACAATCAACTAATTGAAATTAGTTTCCAATTATTCATATTTTTAATTAATCTAACTATCCAAGGCTCATGTTAGAATAATAGATTAACTGAATGTAACTGATTAATGAATTATCCATTCCACAAATTAACTGAATGTAACTGATTAATGAATTATCCATTCCACAAATTAACTGAATGTAACTGATTAATGAATTATCCATTCCATTAATTAACTGAATATAACTGATTAATGAATTACCCATTCCACTAATTAACTGAATGTAACTGATTAATGAATTATCCATTCCACAAATTAACTGAATGTAACTGATTAATGAATTATCCATTCCACTAACTGCCTAGATCTACTCACTACCATGCACAGAGGCTAATGATATCACTGTATCATCACCAGCAGGCTGCTGACATCACTATATCATCACCAGCTGGCTGCTGACATCACTATATCATCACCAGCTGGCTACTGACATCACTATATCATCACCAGCAGGCTACTGACATCACTATATCATCACCAGCAGGCTACTGACATCACTATATCATCAACAGCAGGCTACTGAATGAGGATTTTACAAATGAATAAAGTCCAGGTGATTCTATCTAAGCTCAAGTTAACCACACAATTTCAGGAGGATTTTACAAGTTAATAAAGTCCAGGTGATTCTATCTAAGCTCAAGTTAACCACACAATTTCTGGAGGGTTTTACAAGTTAATAAAGTCCAGGTGATTCTATCTAAGCTCAAGTTAACCACACAAATTCTGGAGGATTTTACAAGTTAATAAAGTCCAGGTGATTCTATCTAAGCTCAAGTTAACCACACAATTTCTTGGAGGGTTTTACAAGTTAATAAAGTCCAGGTGATTATCCAACAATATATACAATATCAAATATTTTGAGAATAACTACTTGTCATTACATGACAATTATTCCAACATCTTTATAAACTTGAATTTTTTTCCTCTTACTGATAATTACTAATATACACTTGAAAACCACTTTTAGAAGTTAAAAATTCCAGAAATGTATATTAAAATGTTAGTGATAGTCTTAAAAAAACCAAACCTTTCTATATAAATTATCTCATGAGAACTTATTCAGAGCTTTGAAACGTACCGATGCCCCTTTCCTGGTAAAGTTACTAAAAACTCTCCAGTTGTATGTTCTTCAGCATCATAGAATTCATCATCATCAGAATAAGTAGCTAGAAAGTGAAACAATTATATCAGGTTCTTATCATCATACATCCCAGTAAACACAGGTTGTTCTTAGTGTTATTAATAACAATTCATCTCACTTAAAACATTGCATACTGTGAAAAATTTCATAAATTACACAATGAAGATTAGACCTCTCTTTTCATTCACAAATGAATCCATATGTACTTACATGGAGATCTGATTCACAAACATACACTTGCATCAAATTACAATTATCTATTTTTTTTGTAAATGAACTTCTTAAAATTACAGATTGTTTCCCAAGTCATAACAAGTAGAAGTTAATTTAAATAAATAGTTTAGTTTGAACAGAAGAAAGTAATGTTTTGGTTGTGAATGGAATGGTAAATTTTATATTTCGATAAAACAGTGCTAATTACATCATGGACAAGTAAGGAACATCAAGAAATAGTAAAAACTATTTATAATGTGTTTCAAACAGAAGTATACTCTAATTAATATTCAGAATGAGACAAAGAGGAAAACCTCTAATTAGTCACACAACTTTTTTTTTCAAAACTCATTTCTAAAACGACTACCTCAAAGACTAACAGAAATCTCTGGTCAGTCACAACCTTTTATCAAAATAATTTCTAAAAGTGACTGTCCTGCAGGACTAAAACCTTTGATTAGCTGTATAACCCTTATTAATACTCATTTCTCGAGTGATCGTCCCATAGGACTAACAAACCTGTGACAAGTTGTTAGTCCTGTGGGTGAGTCATTTATTAGTTTCAAAGAAGGGTTGTAAACATTAGTTTATGATTTGAAGACTATTAATTTTGGATAAAAACATCCAGTTTCTAAAAACAAGTAGGATTATAACTTTTTGATACCATAAGAAAGTCAGCATTCAATAAGTATTAGTAAAAGAAGGATTCACTTTCATTTCCTCAGCAATGAAGGTTATTTTAGTTAATAGTTGGTTGTACTTGTATTGAATTTTGAAACAATTCTCTAGGCTTGTTCTGAATGTGTTCAACTAGCTCAGTCTCAGCTTCAAAAGTGGCAAAAGATGTTACAGTACGAGCATGAGCAACGTCTTCGTTTAGAAGAGATGGTTGAACAACTGGCCAAACAACACTCGCATCTGGAACAGATTGCTAAAGAGGCAACAAAAGGAACTCGGTACCCTCACTGCTAGTGGTGTTTTCAGACCTTAAGCCATTCATGTGTTTAAGTGTCACAGTGGTATGTTTACTGACTTGTACCGCTAGTAACCAGGTTTTCGATACCCGTGGTGAGCAGAGCACAGATATCTCCTTCTGTAGCTTTGTGCTTAATAACAAACAACTTCTGCTGTTATATTAGAGTATTTTAACCTTAGAAGTTGAATGTAATTATATTATAATTTCTACCAGAAGAGCTGCTAAAATTCTAGAAATATGACAAAATACAAAACTCTTCTAGGTCATCATATAACTAGTAACCGGGATATGCCCCCAGTAAGGTACAAGTCAGTAAACATACCACCGTGCTACTGGGGGCATATCCTGGTTACTAGTGGTACAAGTCAGCAAACATACCACTGTGCTACTCGGGGCATACTCGGCTTGAATCTGAATAACAACAAATCTCAGGGCAGCTGGCATGGTGCTAAAACAAACAGTGATTTTTTATTTAAGTTTCTAGATAGTTCAAAATACATAGTGAGAATTAAACTTCAAATGCTCTACGTGTACACAGCTCTACAAAAACCGTTTATAGTTTTAACAAACATAACGTGAAATACTTAAAAATATAACAATAACTTCTCAATAATTTTAATAATTTGCCTGCATTTCCTACAAGAAATGTTGAAATTAATTAAGTTGATTAAAGTGTTACTTAACAGCTATAATAAAATGTGTGTTCTTGTGGAATGTACGAAAAGCAAATATTTACTGATAATTGTTAATATCATGACTCTTAGTGTTTTGAGTAGAATTTTACGAACAGTAGAATAATTTTCAATATTTATATCCCATGAATAAATCAAGGTTATATTCTCGCGTTATCGGACGAACAGAAATATTCTAAATACCTATAAACATACCTTCAAGTTGAATCCTCTAAGTAAATCACAAAACAGGAAAGTTGTGATTTATTTTACACTTGTTATTGACAGAATACTTTTGGCAACATTTCCAAAACATTGATGTTAGATTAGATATTATATTATAGCTTTTACTCACACCAAGGAACAGCTACTTGGAAATCAAGTACTTACATTAATCATTGCATTAGATGTAATGCGAAAGAGAGTAGCTCTTTCATTGACAGCTTTGACTTTAGCCGTTGAATCGGAGCCAGTTTCTAACTGTTCGAGTTCCGTAAGAGAACGTTGCAAGGCCGTGCCATGTTTGATGATCAGATTATTACAAGTAGTTAAGTCTTCCAGTTTTGCACTAAGCAACTTTAACATTGTCTGTAGTTCATTCTTGTCTGACTGAGTAGGGACTAAATCATAGTCTTCTTCGTCCTCTAAAGAAATTATCAGAACAAAGACACGTCAGCACAACTTTTGAAAAGCCATGAATAAACATACCATTGTACCAAAACTTTTAGTGCTGTATACTAAGTGAACTTATTATATCAAAATATGTATTCAATCAAAAATAATGTAAACATCACCAAAATAAATCACTGTAACTATGAGAAACATCCATAAGCGTAACCAAAAGAAATCACTATCTATGAGAAACATCCATAAATGTCACCTAAAGAAACCACTGTAACTATGAGAAACATCCATAAACGTCACCTAAAGAAACCACTGTAACTATGAGAAACATCCATAAACATCACCTAAAGAAACCACTGTAACAGTGAGAACACATCCATAAACTTCACCTAAAGAAACCACTGTAACTATGAGAAATATCCATAAACGTCACTAAAATAAATCACTGTAACTATGAGAAACATCCATAAGCGTAACCAAAAGAAATCACTATCTATGAGAAACATCCATAAATGTCACCTAAAGAAACCACTGTAACTATGAGAAACATCCATAAATATCACCTAAAGAAACCACTGTAACTATGAGAAACATCCATAAACGTCACCTAAAGAAAGATGTTTATGGATGTTTCTCATAGTTACAGTGGTTTCTTTAGGTGATGTTTATGGATGTTTCTCACAGTTACAGTGGTTTCTTTTGGTGATATTTATGGATGTTTCTCACAGTTACAGTGGTTTCTTTTGGTGATATTTATGGATGTTTCTCACAGTTACAGTGGTTTCTTTTGGTGAAGTTTATGGATGTTTCTCACTGTTACAGTGGTTTCTTTTGGTGATGTTTATGGATATTTCTCACTGTTACGGTGGTTTCTTTAGGTGATGTTTATGGATGTTTCTCATAGTTACAGTGGGTTACAGTGGTTTCTTTAGGTTATGAGAAACATCCATAAACATCCTCACAGATAAAAAGTTCCAATTTTATGATAATGAGCAAGTTTTTTTACACTGTTGAGTTAGTAAGTAAAAACATTCTACTAATCTTGTAACAAGCTCCATTTCTCTGTAGGTACTTGTAAAATGTTTACATTTAAATCGATGACAGTATAAATTGCACCCTCAGTTCTTTAGGTAAAAACTCAAACCACTTGACTAACTTGTAAAATACTGTACAATCTAATGATTGTAGTTGCCTAGAGTGCCATTATTAAATATTAATTTGTTAGAATCTCTCTCTTTTTTTCTTTTACTCAAAAAACATTTTGGTTGCTTTATTAGAAAAATTAGTTGTCCCATATTTTCAAAATTACAAAAAGTAAATGAATATCACAAAGTTGTTAAAGCAAAATGGTATTTTCTTTGAGATTATAAACCAAAGAATCATTACTGAATAGCAATAGTGTCTGTTCGCAACACAGAGTTAAGTCAGTATGCTTGTAAATATAAATGTTACAGAACAGAATTGTTTTAATCACAACAGAAACACAATATACTTCACCCTATGTGTATTAGTTGATGTACCCATTCATATATAGGGGTATCTGGTCAGTGGCAAAGGGGGACTAGATCTGAATACTGGCCAACCTACGTCAAAGATGAGTAGAGGTGAATATATGGGCTAGGGGGGTGACACTGATGGGTCAGTTACAAATGTTGACCCTATCTATGTCATTCCTGGAAGTTCTAAGAGTGCATGCCAAATTTTGTTGAGATTGTTCACAAACTTAAGTTATGAAAGACAAGCCAGACAGGCTACCCAAGGAGTGAATTGGAGAATCAGACCTGACCCCCTATGACACTCCCTGAGTGGCGTTAAGAGGGTATACCAACTTGGTTGAGATCAGTCAAAAAAGTGTAAGCATGAAAACAAACATACAGACAACATCCTGCTGGTATTGAAACTATGAAATAAACTTCCATCTTTGTAAGAAATCTACAAGGTTTTTACTAACCTGATTCTGTAATACGAATGGCTCGGGCTTTCGCAAGTTCCAGAGCAGTTACCCACCTCTGACGTTCGATCTCGTTAGTAGCCTTGAGGTGGAAAGTTTGGGTACCACCATTGGATATTATAAAGTTGGATGAATCAACTGTATGGATGACAGCACTCACTAGGTTAATGGTTCCCCTACAGGAATGAGCCATCTCTGCTTGGTTCCTGCAAATCATTAAGATAATATCAAACACAATACTGAATAATGTTTTAATTTCAGAAGTACATTACTAAGACCTAATAAACTGATAGGTGAATCACAGTTTATTGAACTTACCTTTCAAAATACAATTACCTACCAATACATTTTCCAACTATACCAAGAACATCTGTGAACAGTAATAACTGATATTTGCAGTGGATAGGGTGTACTCAAGAGGATTCACTCTTTTTTTTCTTAACAAGAAATATGTTTATGATCTACCAGGTTTAGCAATAAAATGTTTATTTATTAAAATCTTTAATAGATCTGACAGTCTATGGTAAGACCCTATATGTGTGTTTTTCTTTTAAGAACAAACTTCATCATGATTACAAATGATTTTGGAATAAAAAATGTATTAAAGGGATGATTACAAGGCTGGGTAAATTGTTGTTCATTATGAGAAACGTTTTGAGATGTCCTTTTGCAGCTTCAAGTATCTGTCAGCTTATTAACACATTGTTTACAAAATCACTGATATTATCAGGACAAAAAGTATAAGACCTTTAACTTTTAAAACAGTAACTTGGCACTTTACCCTTCAGTATGTGACACTTTAATAAACTTACTCACCTGTAGTATGACAGCAGTCCATTTGAAAGGACAAACCAACGTTTCTGATATCCTTTTAAATAATTTGTCCATTTGTGTAACCAACCCTTCATCTCAGCTTCTTGTTGCTGAGGCTTCAAGTCTCCCATTCTGGTGATGTTTTCCCAAATGGAAAACAAAGTTGCAGCACCTGCATGAAACCATAAAACTATCGTTCTCATGTCAAGATATTAAAATAAATTAGTGTATTCAGCAAGAACTATATTTCTGAAGCTTGATTTATGACTATTAGTTCTAACAGAAAAGAAAGTTACATTCAGAACTGTAACTATTAAAAGTGTTTATTGAAATTTTCAAGAGAAAAAGATATACCACTAATAATAATATAATAAACACCATTTTTTATTTATTAGCATATACACAAATAAGTGTTTTGAAATGAAGATATACCACATAAGTTACAAGTTACAGACCGATAAGAATACAAATTCTAAACACAAATGAAAAGTATAGTTGAATTTTGTAACATAAGATTATTTCCTTCACATTTTTTGTGGGTGATGTTGGATAACTAACATAATTATAATAACAATATGTCAAAACTTAAAATGTAACTTACGAATTTAAAATATGAAATTGAACATAAAATTAAATAGTAAAAATAATAAAAATTAACAATGACATCCTGAATTAATATGTTGAGATTTTAAGTTTCAAATAAAACGCAATTTTTAATTAACCGCTTTCTTCACTCAGATTACACGATTAAGGCACTAGTATATCAAACCTAACCATAAACTCTCACAAGTCAGAAACTTAGAACTTAAAAAGAGATACATTTAAGTGATAAAACCTTCACCTTCTAACCCTAACAATAACAGGAAAATTAGGCTCGTAGATTAGTACGAATATATCTAAAATGCTCACCGCTAGAGGGAATTTTTGATACACACACACACATATATATCATTTGTAACCAGAAGAAAAACAAACAAACTAATAAACAGCTAGTTAGGCTGATTATAATTGACACATGGTGGATGATTAGTGTCCTTAATTTAAATAAAATTACAAAATAAAGAAGAAAATTAAATGGGTAGGTGCGTAAATTAATACAATACAGCAACACACGACATTCATTAACACTAATTATATAAGTAAGCTACAAAAGTTTTGTAAATAGATTACATCAAAAGGAAAGAGAGAGTGAGAATTTTACACAGCATATCCAAACCTCAAGTGAAATATAATTAGATTTAATTTTGTAGAGAAGGAGAAAAATAAATAAATGAAAACATATACTTGAAAATCTAAAAACGCAGCCACAAAACAAATAACCAACTCAGGGGCACAAATCGTAGGTTGGGTTATTATGGCTTGAACACAAATATAAAGCCACATCTGCTTTTTGTCTCCTTCTTTCTTTTTTTTTAACATGTGAGATCGACAAAATTGTGGTTAAACCAGATAGACGGTGTACTTCCAATGCAATTGGTGTTTAACTTTCTCTGATGCCTAAAAAAACCACGGCACATTACATAATGAACCACCCTGTGATTTGTGCACCGGTGTTGAATATTTGTTTTGTGGCTGCGTTTTTAGTTTTCAAGTATATTTTTTCATTTTTAGTTCTTTACAAAATTAAATCTCATTATATACACATATAATATTTTACCAGTGCTTTTCGTAATAATATAATTAAGTGAAAATATTTTGTAATGGTTTGGTTGGTTGATTACTTTAGACCAAAGCCAGATTGAGTTCTCTACTGTGGCGAATCCCGGGTTTTAGCGCTGTAAGTACGTAAACTTACCGTTATCCCATCGGGGAACTTGTAATATCTTTGTAAGTCGTTGCAAACTTAGTTTGATGAAAAATATATATTTCTTCACAAAGTTAATTTTCTATAGTCATAAGCTCTAATGAAAAGTTTCTAAGTACAAAAAATAAATAAAAAATAGTAGTTTTATGATATGCAGATCATTAGATATTGCATAAAATTAAATCAGATTGTGTTTTCTTAGAATATGATCAGCAAAAATGATTGTTAAAATGTCATGGATCAAAACATGTTAGGTTTTAGTTACAGGATTTTCATTCCAAGCACATAAATTGTGGCCCCCCAGTGGCACAGCGGTATGTCTGCGGACTTACAACGCTAGAATCCGGGTTTCGATACCCGTGGTGGGCAGAGCCGAAATGGCCAATTGTGTAACTTTGTGCTTAATTACAAAGAAACAAACATAAATTACGAAGATTTTTTTTAATTAGAATTTCAATAAAAAAACATAATTATCGTACTGTTTTATTATTCATTAGTTTCTAGTATAAGTCAAAATCAATATAATGCTTAGTATGAATACTTTATTTCTACATAGAAGGAAACAATTTCCATTTAATATGAACTGTGATTTACTTTTATTTCAAATGTTAATAATTTTAAATAAACCGCGTCTAATACACAATATAATATCTAAGAACCTACATAGGATTAGATTTAACTTAGTAACCAATATGGAAGTATATCTGGGTAGAATATTCCCAAACCTTGGGAGTCATATTTTGGTTTTAATCAGTATCAGTCAGTATATAATTTAGAAACACTAGGCTAAAAAAAATGTCCAAGATATAATGCATGATATAAGAAGTAGGCAATGGTCTGGCGGATTGATTAATTCAAAAATAAACATGAAATTGTTTATAAAGAGTAGAAGAAATACTAAGTGATAGTGATACAATTTATCATATTGTTAATACCATATTCAGAAGGTGACATTAATACTTACGTAATTGGTTTACGTACGCTTCATCATACTGAGAAAGAACAGAATGTTGATACATTTGGATTAGTTGACTTACATAACATCTAATATTATTTTTATCATAACAGGTTATATGTATGATATTGCACGCCCCTAAAAGAGAACGTATTTGTTCTTGTTTTAAACTTGCGGTAGAATTGTGTCGAATTTTTCAGAACAGTATAAAATGACTGGAAGAAAACATACATTTCAACCGTTATTTGACTTCACTCTCGTCAGGAATAGTCACAATCATATGCCCTATTGTATTTGAGCAAGTGAGATGACATAGGAAGTTTTTTTTTTAGCAGAAGTATCTCTGTTTAAGAGTTACAAAATTGCAGATTGAGTGGGTAGTTTATGCATTTATTTTATATTTATTTAACTTTAGTTGGCTTTTTATATAGATGCAGAATATTACTTTCAGTATGGGGTCACTATGACCTCATACAAATTAAACCTGTAAACTAAACTAACCATGCTGGTATTCTAGGGTTACATTAGTTTACTAATATAGACTTGCTAGGATTATAAACGTTTTGACTGGCCATCATGGTTATATTTTATTATAGTAAGGTTGGTCAAGTGATACAATGGACTTTTGTTCTATGATAAAAAAAAGGCTTTTAGTAACATAAAGCATTGAAAAGAATGTCACCCTAATTTGACATCTGTTGATGTATCAGTATGTGATAACTTAATTAAATTGAATTAAGGTTTTTATAAAGTATAGTTTACATAATACATGATAGTTAGAGTAATTTATTTCCTGACAAGTTTCTTGAAAGTATAGGCTTTAGTGGAATCTCGAACATTTGTGAAATAAAAATACCAGACTGTACGAGTTAGAATTAATCTGTTAAATGTTAGTTGGTGTATTGACGAGTATTAGTTATTACAGTCTAGTCATTAATAAAGGTTTGTTGTGTAACTTGTAGCTTTGTTTCTTTTTATTGGGATTTTTTTGGTGTATGTATGCATACTTAGTCTATTTTCAGTGAGTTTTTAAAAATTCTACAAACATAAATATATTCAACTGCATATTCGAGATTCCACATTATTATCATATTTTTACTTTAATTATTGTATTTTGACAATATATATATAACTGAAGAGACCATATATGGGGCAGAAAACTTTACAAGGACAAAACAGCAGAAATAGAGATTGGATAATTATAATAATTTCAAATGTATTAAGTCTTCAAAAAATTAATGCCGCTTTTTTAGATGAAAAACCCTAACAACTTATAAATCAAAACAAAACATTTATTAAATGAAATAATCTCCATTCTTATCGATGATACTTTTCCATCTTACAATCAAGTTGTTAATGCCCTGATTAAAGAAATAACTTGAAGCAAAAAACATGTCGATGTCCACCTTAACACCTCCCACATTTGCATACGTTTTCCCATTAAGATGGTGTTGCAGCGAACGAAAAAGATAGTAATCTGATGGTGCCATATCTGGAGAATATGGTGGGTGGGGGGAGAACTTCCCAACCCAA
>NW_013668589.1:147922-153311 GCF_000517525.1 Limulus polyphemus
CGCATAGAGAATCAATTTTTTCATCACCGGTGACAATTCTGCCCAAAAATGGTTCACGCGCATTACGTGCCAGAAGAGACGAAGCAACGTTCACATCGGAGAGTTCGTGAGGCACCCAAACACCTGCTTTATGGAGTTTCCCCATATTCCTTAAATGTTTACGCATTGCTTCATGAGAAACATGCAATTTTAGGGCCATTTCACAAGTGTGTTGCCTTGGGTTAGACTCAACAAGCGTCTTCAGAGCACCATTATCAATTCCAACACGTCAGCCACTGCCATCACAGTTTTTGAGGCTAAAATCACCTGAACGAAATTTGCTGAACCATCGTTGACACTTAGGAATGTTCAAAACATTTCCATAAACTTCTTTCATATTATTTGTAGCTACAGAGGCGTTGGTTCCCTTCTTGTATTCAAACTGAATTACATGCCGAATGCGCGTCTCATCGTGTAGCATCACTATTAGGGATCGGAGTATACTAAACTTTACACATTATATAGGCTACAATAACGTGACATTTTTTGGGGGGGTGGTTAATGAAAGTGTTCCAAAACGCAACATTAATTTCTTGACGACCTAATATTATAATAGTACATGATAGTTGAATACACATTATATTTAAAAACATGTAATTCATTATAAAAACATCAACTTGAACACCAACAACAACAGAAAAAAGATTTACTGCTTGGAAATTATATTTTATAGATAAAACCAAGATTATATATATATACATACACCTGTAACATTTTGAAATCTTCTGACAAAACAAATCTACCTTTTATTTACATAAAACTATAGTTAAAGCTAATTCTGGAATAAACTCAGAGGTGAGAGCCAAGACAATACATTGTGAAAACAAACTTTATTTAGACAACATGGTTAATGTTGATGCATATGACAACATTCAAAAGGTAATAATATTAATGAATATTTTACAAGGTGAAAACTACATTGTTCAATCTGATATAATGAATATCACCTGCAATGGTGAAAAAGTTACAAAAATTAAACCTCCACTGATCTTATACTTACACTGGTTATGTCCCTAATCAGAAATCTGTAAAAATAATGACTATTCAAAACAGAAATGACAAGTTTCTGAAGTTATTATATGAAATTTCTTTCACAATATATACTTTAATATTATACTTACACCTTTACATTTGCCCATTGAATCTTATTACAGAAAATTTTGATTATTATTTAATAAAAACATTGTGCACATATATATATACACACACACAATACTGGTACCAGTCCTGGCTGAAAACAAGACCTCAGACTGAAGCAAAATGTTTTCATATTTCATGTATCAAAATTTACAAATGATCCAAGTACTTTCGTAGATGAACATTGAATGGGTAAGATACATTTTTAAAATTTGTCTAGTAGTTAAAACTTTAAACAAGGATACACTTTTAACACGGGTGAGAGTAAAACATTATCCATGTATGAAAGATCCCATTTGGATTGTTTTGTCTGATGTGCCTTGATAAAATTTCAGGCACAGAGATGAGTAGGTTAATAGAAGAAATACACCTTGTATACGTTATCTAATCTAATACAGCCATATACCTTCCATCAACTCAGTTACTATGGTAATTTGCTGCAAATATATCCTATGTATGTGTCTATATATATATATATATATATATTATAATCCATGGTCTCCAAAAGAAATTTTATTGGGTTTCTAACTGAAAATATTAATTAGTTTTAGGGGCATATAAAAAATGCTAGTCTAATTTTTAAACCTTAATACTTCTCACTCTTCTTTTGCTAGTTTCAGTTACTACCACTCTGATTTCATACCTTTAAAATGATCTATTTAACTCAAAAGGTTGATGTCTCTGAAAGCTGCACCATAGGTCCACCATTTTGGTTTATTTTTTAATTTTTATTATTTAATACTGCAATAACTTCTATGTTGTGTGACCTTAAATGTTTTATTTACAATACACATAATAAATATATTTTGAAATATGTACTTGACCCTCCACGAGAAACTAGGGTTGTTTATAAATTCTTTAATTCACCTGAAGCAACCTGCATAAAACAACTTAAATACAGGACTTAAAATGTGCTTCTTAATAGGCTCGGTTGACAACAGAATACAGATATATTTTAGGATTTAATGATAATAAATCAATAAAGACTGATCAAAATATATTAAATCTCTGATAGATGAGACTTAGATATATACTTTCTTATGTTCGTACAAAAAAGGATCGAATTGTTTCACTGCTTTTCACATCTAATACTATTTTGATTTTGCAGTCACAAAAAAATTAGTACTTTCACATTATTCTTTAAAATTGACATAACCTGTAAATATGAATGGTTTATAACTAAAATATTCTAATAATGTGTATTATACAACCTCTCATTGTGTTTGAACCCAGGTATAATGCCCTACTCAAAACATAAAATTTTGATTTTTTTTTACTGTACAACAGTTTTCCTACTTTTGATTTGAGAGAAAAAAAAAAGGGCTTGGCTTTTTTTTGGCAATTATAATATTTCTATACAAGATGAGCCAATGAATGGAAAACTTCAGTTGTTATAACTGAACAGACAACAACAAAACTAATGTTAACTTCTGCCAGATCTTTAGTAAATGCAATAAGTTATTATGTCCTTTACTACATGTTTGAAGTGTAACTGCTCTAAAACTGAAAACCTTGACACTGTTACTGTATGTGGTTCAACTTTAAAAGAAAAAAAATCCCTGCTTGGGTTTTTAAAATTTTTTTAATTAGAATTAAGTATGTCCTTATTCACCACTTCTTGAGATGTAGTCTTAATGCTACACATCTTGATACACTCTGTGGTCACTCAGTAACCGATCTCTCCAAAAATCCACTTTAACAATAACCTACATGTAATCTTCGGTATAGACAAAATTTTCACATTATTTTACAAGCTAAGGCCAAACTCACAGTAATGTTATTTACATTCATGATGACATTTGTAGTTTTGTAATAAAAAATGGACAGATGTTATATGAAGTGTGGAGAAAGGTATTGTTTAACATATATTACAGACTTTTGTTCTGACTTATGCTGTGTAAATAGTGTTTGAAGTTTATAAGGTGGTTATCTACTTTGTTAATTCTTAAACAAACAGTAAGTAATGTAAGAAACACTGAGATTAAGAGGGAAAAAATACAACAGAACACTCTTATATAACATACAACTGCATGTCTCCTCTGTGAACCTTTTGTTAGTAAGCATTTTATCCAAGAATTTCTGAGAAACAGTAGATGTAAAACAAGACTATTCTGTATACTTTTCTGTTGGTAGTCTACTGTTTACTGAAAAAACAAAACAAATAAAACCTTTTCCTGACACATATTGAAAACGAAAAACCCAAAGTCTCTGAGACTTGACATTCTTCTTTACTAAAGATTTCTACAATTTTTAAACTGATTAAATTATTGTTTAACTGTCAATTGTCTTTCTAATATAATACACATATTAACATACCAAACTTAGAACGATTTATGTAAAACTTTTTTCTCACACATCAATGCCAGAATAAAAAATCAGTTCATTCTGATATTCAAATACTTGTGGCACACAAGTTTGTTCAAGCTGTTCCTTTTATCTTACATATTTATTAGAAAACCAAATGCCCTGTTTATTTACACGAGTATTGCAAAAGTTCAGGAATCTAGAGGAAACCAGTTATTTTCTTCAGGAATTATGTAATAAAAACATCACAAATCTACAATAATTTCTCTTCTTTTTCATAACAGCCAGTGATAAGGAAAACCAACAATAGTTTAGAAACTAAAATGATATATTACAAATATATATATAATAAGTTATACGAGTTGTGTCTTGAATACCAATTTAACAATGTTCGTAGCACTAAAAAATGAAAGGATAAAAATAACACGAAACTTTTTTTGCACAAATAGGCTCTTGGCCTCTGAAATCAGTTCCTTTTAAACTCAGTTTTGATGGAGACTGAACTGAACAAGTATATTCACAAGAAAAAGTTTTTATTATGTCGATGAACTTTTTAAGACAGAAATCACTTCTCCCTCAACTCTGTAATCAATAATGCTAAAGACAAACTGTAAACAGCCACACTGAATGTAGCTTCCATGGTGAATTATAGCAGCACCTTCCCATCCTGCATCACTCCCTCCAGTAATCTTCGCACTACTTGTCTTGCAATTACATGCTTTCCACAACTATAAGATAAGTAGTACGGGAATTAGTAAGTCACAGATATAGTTCACACAACAAAATTTAATGATCAGTTTATATATTTAGATACAACACTGTTAAATTTCTTCACTGATACCTTAGGTGACAAACCAATAGATCTATATCATAAACATTCATAATAACCTGTAGTTGGCATTAAATGACTAATAGTTTTTTTTGTCATCTCTTAAGAGATTGTGTCCCAGACATAAGATCATATTTAACATTCATACTGCAACTTTATAAGGGTATCAACAGAGACTGAACAACATTCCTTGATGAATCAAATGTATACAACACTTGGGATTAACATTCTCCTAAATAAAATCACTGCACTTAAGAATGCTTGTAATCAAATAATAATTAAATATAAGAAACATTACCGATATTAACAATTTCTTCAACTTGAGTCCCAGATGGGCAGAACCATGCATTGTCTAAACATTTCACTTATACAGTAAAACAAGTTTTGTTCTTAAGGAAATGTAGGTGCAAGCCCAAGGTTCGAGGATGAAACATTGAGAAAAATAAATCGAGCAAGAGTTACTGATGGGGTCAATATCAAATTTTTAAACTGCTTGAGGACCCATGATTTTGTTGGTTATTTGTCTCACCATCTCACTAATTACTGCTGGGGATCTCTACATATTCTGTATCTGATACAAGCATTTTCACTTAGTTTTTACACTAAGCATCATAACAGACAAAAACACAAACTATTCAATACCATACGATACTGGGACCAGAGAACAACATAAAAACAAGTTAGTAGTTTCAGGATAAATTCTTGGATTTCACTAAGTGTGAAAGTATAAAGACTTTCTACAGTACAACAGTAAACTAGTTAGTTCACATTATAATCACAGATGGATTACACTAAGTGTGAAAGTATAAAGACTTTCTACAGTACAACAGTAAACTAGTTAGTTCAGATTGTAATCACAGATGGATTTCACTAAGTGTGAAAGTATAGACTTTCTACAGTACAACAGTAAACTAGTTAATTCAGATTGTAATCACAGATGGATTTCACTAAGTGTGAAAGTATAAAGACTTTCTACAGTACAACAATAAACTAGTTAGTTCAGATTGTAATCACAGATGGATTTCACTAAGTGTGAAAGTATAAAGACTTTCTACAGTACAACAATAAACTAGTTAGTTC
>NW_013668590.1:0-2378 GCF_000517525.1 Limulus polyphemus
CATAAAAAAATAACAGGGCAGGAGCCTTTCGGATAAAATCAAGCAGCAATATTTTCAAAAATTATATATTTTTTAAAAGTTTTCTCAGGTATCTTTGGATTTTTCCCTCACGTTAAATGGTAAGCGATAAAGGATTTTAAGTTTGAGAGAGTCATCAAGAATAACCGCATTTTCTCAAGTAGTGATTTTTGTTAGGAGTATAACAAATGGCATAGCCTTTGTTATGAATATCTTTACTTAGTGACTGTTTTTTAATGCTGAGAATTTTTCATGGTTTAGAGTGTTACGATATTTCTTAATGTTAAAATTATTATTAAGAACAGTAGTTTGTTTGTTTTGAATTTCGCGCAAAGCTACACGAGGGCTATCTGCGCTAGCCGTCCCTAATTTAGCAGTGTAAGAATAGAGGGAAGGCAGCTAGTCATCGTCACCCATCGCCAACTCTTGGGCTACTCTTTTACCAAAGAATAGTGGGATTGACCGTCACGTTATAACGCTCCCACGGCTGAAAGGGCGAGCATGTTTGGTGTGACGGGAATTCGAACCCACGACCCACTGCTTGCGAGTCGAGCGCCCTAACCACCTGGCCATGCCGGGCAAGTACAGTAATACTTCAGTCCTTTTGGCACTGTAAGTTAAGATGTAATGTTGTTTTGTTGAGTCTATGTATCCTAGTAGATTTTTAGTGGAAGGGGATTTTATAAGGTGGTTTTTGGGAAAGCGTATTTTTCTACCACCATTTTGTTCCATTTCGATCTCTACTAGTTGTTTTAGTTATTTTAAAAACTTGTAGCAGAGCTATTTTTAACTATTCTGGCCGACTGACTGATCACTTTAGAGATCCCAGAGCAAAAGCAACTAAGCCATTTGGTCCAATAATCTCTCACAGTAGTTGGTTTGATGGTGGTCCTCCAATTATGCCCTTCCGATAAAATCCATATATATATATATATATATATACAAACAGGTATATTATAAATAGTAAACAAATCACCTAGTTAAATATCTTTTCAACCCAATATATGGCGCTACATACCGATGGATAGACACGCGACAGTTTCTAAAGAAAAAGAATCCCCAATTATTTATGTTCAGTTATGATGATGATGTATATCATGTATTTAAATGTAAAATATGTGTTATCTGATGTAAACACATCTTAAAATTATTTCACTATAATAGAAAGTTTCAGTTCTTTAAGTCTTTAAACAAGTTACATACTTTCTTAAGCTTGTGATCCTTTTTTTTTTGAACGGCAAATATCAATCGCACTAAGATCGTATTTATGTCTGCGGACTTACAACGCTAGAATCCGGGTTTCAATATCCATGGTGGGCCGAGCACAGATAGCCCATTGTGTAGCTTTGTGCTTAATTACAAACTAACTAAAGATAAAGTATGTAGTTTATACAGGTAAAACATAAAAAGTAAACAAAAAAGAGTAATAAAAAATGAAGTAGGAATCTTGCTATAAAAAGTACTGAAACAGGAATTAAAACCACAAATTTATAAAAATTAATCTCTCCTTTGGCAATTTTATTCAATTATCTGTAGGCCAAAATTGTGAATGTTATTTAAAATGAAGCAGGGATCTTGTTACAAAAATACTGAAACAAGAATTGAAACCACAATCAAAAATTTACAAAGTTTAATCCTTAACGTAATCTAAATTTGGCTAATTTTCTCTACTCTTTCGAATTACTATACAGAAACATAAAACACCTTCCAATGTACAATCAAAGAAATCTTGATTAATTCAGTTATCATTTCATTACGAAAATAAAAAAGCACTTTGCTTTATCAACTTCTTAAAGAGTATTAAAAAGGGTGAAGGAGAGAAATGAAGACCTTTAGCTAGAATATTTTAGGTTAACAATCAGATCATCAGGATCAAAGTTAGCGGAAAAGCTGTTATTCAGATTACTCAGCTTCAGATTTTGAACATGTCAGTTCATATCAGTCATTATTTTTGTCGTTCCACAGTGAGAAATCCATCTTAATATTGTTACAACAGCATGCGCGCTGGAGTTTCCCGAAGAATCATGAATTATCGAGGAACCCCGCGAATGTCCGAGTATTTGCTAGACGCCCTCTTTTTTTAGTATGTAAGCCTGGCGAGAAAAAACCAGTAGATAGATTGAAGAGAGAAATAGATTAAAGAGATAGATAATTGAGTCAAGCGAACAATATGCACAGTTAGTAAAGTGTGTGAATCACTGTGATTTATAGCGTGTGTTATAAAGGTTGTTAAGTTTAAAATGATTGTGGAAATTCTGTGTATTACTAAAAGTTTGTATCGAGAAAGAATAAACTTTTTTAATCAAGAAAAACCTGTGTCCCTGAAGTTTCTCGGAAAGAATTTCAATGGGAAATTAACA
>NW_013668590.1:2962-3737 GCF_000517525.1 Limulus polyphemus
GATTCAATGCCAGAAAAGGGCAGCTTTCAGAGAGGTTTGAGGGACTTTGCTGGTACTGTAACAAATCTGAGCACAAGAGAGCTCAATGCCGGCAATTTCAACAAAGGGAAGATGCCATGGCAGGAAAGGCTGTTGGAACTGTGGAGAGCAAGGACATATGAGGAGCCAGTGTAAGAAGAATATTATCCAATAAGTCATCCTCGAAGAGACCAGTAGTGGTTGGTGTTGAGGGACGCCCACCGAACCCCATTGTGAAAGTCCCAACAGATAAGTGTAAAATGCCAAGCACACACAGTGTCTATGTGACAGGAAAGCTGGATGGCCAAAGGTGCAACTTTGTCATAGATTCTGCATCTCAGCAAACCCTTGTGAGCATCAAGGTGCTGGATAACAAAGGAGTACCAGAAGCCATACAGAAGTTCTGTGGTGTGACAGTACATTATGCATGGTTGTGGGGACCAGTGTGGGTGACTACTGAGCTCATGGGCATAAAGGACAGACAAAAAGTATACTTGGCTGACATTGAACACCCATGTATATTAAGGTTGGACTACTTACTACCGATGAAGTGTGTAGTTAAAATGACGTTGGGAACAACAAAGGCCCAATTCCAGTAAGTGTTAAAAGAGAGGTTGGACTAACCAGGTACCATCAAGCTGAAGTCAAAGTGACTGAAGGAGTTGATGATGATGAAGTAGAACCAAGTATAGATATTAAAGCAGTACAGGAGAAATACTAAGATTTGAAGCCAATAATCGATTTCCTACAAGTAAGT
>NW_013668590.1:4686-10073 GCF_000517525.1 Limulus polyphemus
GTCGAAGAAGAAACTCTACCCGGTTTTGAGAAGGAAAACAGTGAAGCTGTTAATGAAGATGCCACTTCTAATGTGACTGCTACCGATAATGGGACATTTCCTGATGGACAGATGAACCCCACGTGAAGCAGAATCCAATGAGATGGAGACAAGTACGAAAAAAAAGTCCTCTAAAATCAAGAGACTTTGTTGTACTTTAATTTTGTGTTGGTAAATTCTGTACATTTAATTAAGTTATTGTTAATTATCTTTTGCAAGAGGCTACTGTTCGGGACGAACAATACTAAGGAAGGGACAGTGTTACGACAGTGGAAGTCACGCGACGCTGGGAGCATTCACACTGGAGTTTCTTGAAGGATAATAAGTTATCGAGGAACCCCGCGAATGTCCGAGTATTTGTTAGACGCCCTCTTTTTTAGTATATAAGCCTGGCGAAAAAAACTAGCAGATAGATTAAAGACAGAGAAATATTGAAGAGAGATATAGATCGAAGAGATAGATAATTGAGTCAAGCGAACAGTATGCACAGTGAGTAAAGTGTGTGAATCACTGTGATTTACAGCGTGTGTTATAAAGGTTGCTAAGTTTAAAGTGACTATGGAAATTTTATGTATTCCTAAACTTTTGTATCGAGAAAGAGTAAACTGTTTTAATCAAGAAAGAACTTGTATCGCTGAAGTTTCTAGGAAAGAATTTCTACGGGAAATTAACAAACAAGCATATACGCAACAATATTTTAGAGTTGTAAGTGGGTAAATGTAACATTACAGCTGCAAAGGGGGAGGATATCTAGTTTCCTGAATTTAGTAGAAGCCTGTTTTGTATTTAAATTGCTTATTTTAAAGTGTCTTTGTCTATGAACAAGTTTCTAAGAAACGGCAAATGAGTCGCGGATTCGAAACCCATTTACGAACATGCTCGCCCTTTCAGCTCTGGAGCGTTATTATGTGACAGTCCACTTTTCGCTGATAAAATAGTTGGAAGTAGGTGGATTAACACTAGCTGCCTTCCTTCTAATCTATCCTGAGCGCTAATAGCCTTCGAATAGCTATATTTTGCTGCCTTAGGCGTTTGCTTATCTCGCCTACGTGTTAATGCCAATCTATGTATGTTAAATATACCACAGCTTTGCTTGATTTTAGTTAAGAAATTTCAAAAATAAACATTCTAGACATCAGATAGCGTTATAATATGTAAACAATCCCATAATTTCGAAAACGAATATATCTTTATTTCGTTTTATTCCAGTAACATTTTTGAATTGTATACAAGTGTATCGCATGCTTTCTATTCAGAGAAACGAGGCCACGCCACGAAAGCACGTGAGCAAAGCTTGGGAAACTTTTCTAAGTGCTTGTGTAACAAGTTCTAAAAACTAATCGTGCGTTACATTTAAAACGTATTTTAGTTCCAAGCTTGCCAAATTTTCTAGAACTCTTCACCTATAAACTTTCTCTGACTACTGAACGTTAAGTTCATTAACGATAAAATCTAGTTTGGTGTGAACTTGTGCAATAAAATTTACAATGATAAAGTACATCTACTATTTCATTTGAAATAGAGAATAGAAATATACGTATCCATATGAAATAATTAAATGTAGGTTTATATTTTAAAACTATTACAAATTATATGTAAGACCAATTAATCTTTTACTTATTATTGTTAAATAATCAGGTTTAAATGTTAACAACTGTATATTCCTCTCACGTTTCTTAAACATACACACACACAAAAAATATTGGAAGACCATCAAAGAGTTATGCGTTAACACATTCTCTCCCAAGGTCATATTTGTGGAATTTCGCTTTGGCCCAATTTTTTTTTTTTCTTTACAGAATAGTAATTTTTTGCCAGATTTAGGGTTATTGGGTATAAATATGTTGTTATATAATGTTTCCTATGTTTTTCGTTAATTTCAAAAAATGAGTGACATGGGTCTCTATGAAATGTTTGTTTTGTAATATATATATGTAATCAATTTTTTGTATTTTTTATAATACATTTGTATACAAGTAAGTTTTTTTCTGCCTAATCATTATTTTAAAACCATAACAAAAGAAGAATAAACCTTACGAACCAAACTCAAATATCCCCTTACAAGTTTAAAGTACTGTGACATGGATTTTACAAAATATTGTGCGTCACTCATGCCCGTAGTGGCACAGCGTTATGTCTGCGGACTTACAACGCTAGAATCCGGGTTTCTATACCCGTGATGGGCAGATCACAGATAGCCCATTGTGTAGTTTTGTGCTTAATTACAAACAAACAAACAAGCGTCACTCATATGTGAATGACGCAGTACATTACCGTAAACCACGTCACCCATATATGAGAGACGTGGGAGCGAAAGGGTTAAAGGAATTAATCTATTCAATCAAATATAAGTATCGAATTGGCCCTTATATCCACTAATATAAATCACTGGTAAATGAATGGTAACCAAACTTCCTGTCTGTATCTAGGATGCTTCATTATAAAATAACGTACACAGGTATATATAACATCATCAGATCACAAACAATGCCTGTCAAAATACTGTTCAAGTTCAGCAAAGTATTCCCTACGGCTAAGAAATGTGAATATTTGGCTTATGTAATTTCAGTAGTGTGTCTACATATTACATAGATTCATATCAGATGTGAGAGGTTTATTTTTTTTAAAACCAATATTTCAAATTTTTACTGACATAAAAAGTCGTAGAATGAGACCATTCAAGCAACCATTAAGTTCATTCTAGTATAATAATTATAAACCACAGGTCTGAGAGTCTTATTTTTACATTGTTGCGTGTACTAGTACACGAATTTTAATTTTCAGGTACATAAAAATTAATAATATTTGCCATGTTCTTAGATTTTGTATATGGTTTTGGATATTAAAATAATGTTCAATTTAGATATTCTTCAGAGTTGTTGGTTAGTGTTGGTTAACAGGATTGGGGAGATTTGTTTGATATTAGTTGCTCGGTAAATGTAAATAATGAGATCTGTTCAAAAGTTAAACTTGTAACGGTCTAGTTTTATTAAACGTTTCTGTTAGGCAGTATTACCTTTTCTAAATAAGAAAATATATTTGAAGATAAAAATGACACATTCGATTGAATTTCCCGTTCTCAAGAAAAAGTGATGATAAATTTAACCTATTGCTTTACCTTATCGTCAAACCTATTCGAAAAACTGTTCTTCATTAATTTTGGTATATATGAAGCTGACTGTCTTAAAATCATACATAATATAAAATATGCATTACAAGTTGTTTATTATTTTCAAAAAATAGAATCAATGGATGAAAATTTTAAGATCATGTTCAATATGTTTCCAAGAATGAAATCGTTCCCTCATTGTGTCGATACTCGATCACCATATTGTTATAAATTACTAGCAGGTGTGCGTTGGAACAATTCAACGGTAAACTTCTTAAAAATAGTGATAAATAAATAAAAAATATGCAATAAAGCCAATGCCTTGGATCACAGCGTATATGCAATATGATTGTCTAGTGGGCCGTTTACAACCTACTTTGTCAAGCTAGGTGTTATTTCAATAAGAAAAATTGTTTTTAAGCAAAGCAGACTGACTGTCATGCAGAGTCAGCAAACATGTGTGGGTTTCGATTCAATGGGTACATCCAGCACAATAGAGCACTCAGGTTCGCTATCCAGCCGCGGAAATCCTTTTCGTTGGAAGCCACTATTGTTTGTCATTTTACGGGGCGCAAGAAAAGACCGCTACCTAAGTGGGTACTTTTTGATACTTGTCATTTCTATTAGAAGTGTTAAAGGGGAGATACCCAATTCAATACAAATCAGTGTATTTGACATGGTACAATAAAATTGTGTATGTAAATAATACGGACATAGCAAAATGTATATATATATACATATATAAACCAAACAACAATAAATATATACTCAAACGCGTTCCCCTCTTTATACAGTTTTCTCTTCTTGCTCTTATCTTCGAAATGTATATTTTTTAAATTAGTCGACGGAGGAAACTCCGATTTTTTTTCCTGAAATACCCTCACAAAAAGAAACTCAGACTAACCGTTCAGCACATGCGAAGACTGGCGGATCGATGTTGATACCGATATGAAATTTTGGGAATAGCAAAAAAATAATTTTCCTGTGATGTACACTTGAAAAAAACATTTATATATATATTGTACGATTAACAGTTCACAAGATACAGAGCATGACAGACAGATATTTGATTATATAGATATATTTTTTTTCTCAACTGAACCTCAAATTTAATGGTGATACCACTGTGCAAACAACTTTCAAGTTCTATAAAATATTTTATAGTTTGAGAAATGTCTAGACGCTGTTCATGACTATCAGATATACATCAAGACTCGTAAAAAAAGAAATTATTCCAGTAGTATTAACACATGGTTTCGTGTACAAAACATAGTCTTTCTAAAAACCATATTAAAGCTGCCTTTACTGTAGCCAGTTTTTATTGAACGAACATCTGTTATAATTCACTGTTTAATATTAGAAATAAGCTAATAAGTCAGTTATAGATAAAAGAATAACTTTATAATGTTGTTGATAAAGAGTTCATACCTTTTGGTAGCTGCAATACATACAGGCAAAAAGATAGAGATGTACCAACACGTCAACAGCAAAATGTTCGTCATATTTCTTACTTAACTTTACCTTGCATGTGATTTGAAGTATCTTCACTATCTGACGAACTCTTTAATGTTGTTTAGCTTCAGACACTGGTTCCTAGAGGGCATTCACGTGACTAGAATAATAACTCGGATTTCCAGTTGATTGCACAACTTCCAGGACAAGAATGAAATGTCACGTTTAAAGCCTAAATTGTCATAGCTCGATCTGACCCAACTAACAAAAACCTTAACCTGTAGATCCTGTTGTTGTAGATTTTCTGTGATTTCAACAGATCTTGCACAATAAATTAAATAGTTGTTGTAATCACATTGTGTAATATAAGAAGGACACCATTAAAAAATTGAAGAGGCTTGAATGAGTAAGAAAGGAAACTTTAGTATTACAAATTTAGCGTACTAACAAATGAAAATAAATATGACAAAACCTTGTAATAATAGTTTTCTTTATTACCCATTCAAGCCGCCTTCAGACTTTATTGCCTCAAAATGGGTTCCTCGTCATCAAATTCAAGTACACCTTTATTATGTAAAGAAGGGCAACCGAACGATGTGATGTTTCATCAGAAGTAGCTAAATGTAGAAAAGATGCCCTTAAAGCAGAAAGACCAACAGCATAAATCTCACTTAACAAAAACATTCATCTATGATATTAGAAAGTCTAGAAAGTCTCACAGTAATAAAGTTACTGCAAGTAATTTATTTTTATGATTTACGTTCACAGTTGTTAACTGCATGCAACC
>NW_013668590.1:10083-22659 GCF_000517525.1 Limulus polyphemus
GTTTCTTTGGTGTAGTATTTTTGTAAACGATATCCTTTAGAATCCGTTTGTCTGTCTTGTATGCAGAGGAGAATTGGTTTTTATAGTAGATTTTGAGTTGTTCAGTGGAGTTGTCGGTAGTGGTGTTTTTTTGGCGGCTGTCCAGGTATCGTTGAAGTGTCTTGTCGAATGTGGTATTACTATATCCATTATTGATGAATGTTTGTCGAAGCGTACGAATTCTATTGTGAAATAGATTCCAATCTGAAGATATTTTGTAGGTACGGTGGATGAGGGCGTGGATGGTTCCAGTTTTGTATCTTTGAGGGCATTCACTTTTAGCATTGAGGTAGATTCCCTGGCTAGTGGGTTTTTGATGGACAGATGTGGCGTATGTGCTGTTGTTGGCGTCGATATGTAAACCGAACAACAATAAATATATACTCAAACGCGTCCCCCTCTTTATGCAGTTTCTCTTCTTGCTCTTAACTTCGAAATGTATATTTTTTTTAAATCAGTCGACGGAGAAAACTCCGATTTTTTTCCTGAAATACCCTCACAAAAAGAAACTCAGACTGACCGTTCAGCACATGCGAAGACTGGCGGATTGATGTTGATATTGATATGGAATTTTGGGAATTGCAAAATTAATTTTCCTGTAATGTACACTTGAAAAAACATTTATATATATATATATATATATATATATATATATATTATACGATTAACCGTTCACAAGATACAGAGCATGGCAGACACAGAATTGACTAATAGATATATAGATATATATATATTTTTTTCAACTGAACCTCTAATTTAATGGTGATACCACTGTGCAAACAATTTTCAAATTCTATAAAATAGTTTATAGTTTGAAAGTTCTGGATGCTGTTCATGACTATCAGATATACATTAAACTCGTAAAAAAGAAATTATTCATGTAGTATTAACACATGGTTTCGTGTATAAAATAAGCTAATAGATAAAAGGATAACTTTATACTATTGTTCATGAAGAGTTCATACCTTTTGGTAGCTGCAAAACATACAGGCAAAAAGATAGAGATGTACCAACACGTCAACAGCAAAAGATTCGTCATATTCCTTACTTGGCTTTACCTTGCATGAGATTTGAAGTATCTTCACTATCTGACGAACTCTTTAATGTTGTTTAGCTTCAGACACTAGTGCCTAGAGGGCATTCACGTGACTAGAGTAATAACTCGGATTTCCAGGTGATTGCACAACTTCCAGGAATGAAACGTCACGTTTAAAGCCTAAATTGTCATAGGTCGATCTCACCCAACTAACAAAAACCTTAACCTGTAGATCCTGTTGTTGTAGATTTTCTGTGATTTCAACAGATCTTGCACAATAAATGGAAGAGCTTTTTGTAATCATATTGTATAATATAAGAAGGATACCATTAAAAAGTTGAGGAGAGTTGATTGTTTATTTGTTTGTTTGGAATTAAGCACAAAGTTACACAATGGGCTATCTGTGCTCTGCCCATCACGGTATCAAAACCCGGTTTCTAGCGTTGTAAGTCTGCAGACATACCGCTGTGCCACTGGGGGGAAAGGAGGGTTGAACGGGTAAGGAAGGTTTGTTTTTGTTTTTGAATTTCGCGCAAAGCTACACGAGGGCTATCTGAGCAAACCGTCTCTCATTTAGCAGTGTAAGAGTAGAGGGAAGGCAACTAGTCATTGCCACCCACCGCCAACTCTTGGTCTACTCTTTTACCAACGAATAGTGGGATTGACTGTCATATTATAACGCCCTCACGGCTGAAAGGGCGAGCATGTTTAGTGGGATGGGAATTCGAACCCGCGACCCTCAGATTGCGATTCGAGCGCCCTAGCCTCCTGGCCATAACGGGCCTAACTCAAATACAATCAGCGTAAACGTTTTGTCCCAGATCAAAAACAATTATTCCCCAAATAAGATTGGCAAAACTGAATTTTCTTCTGATTCTGGTCATCGTAACTTATAAAAGAAAGCTAGTATATAACACAACGATTCTTTTAAACAGACGATTTGATTCAACAGATTTTTATACATATCATAGTTTTGTAAGCAAATTATTTCAGTACTGATTCTACTGTGAAACAACATCATCATCTCATTGATCCTGAGCGATCTTAAATCTGGAGAAGCAGTATTTGTTGCCGGAGTTGCATCGTTGAACAACAAAACTGAAATTATTCGTAACAGTACAAACCGTGGTATATCACGACTCGTATTTTCACATGCTGCTGAAAAAAATGCTTGTGGTATTGTCTTATAACGAATTTGAAGATATATATGTGACAGATAAAATGACGTTGATATATTCATTTATAAGTGATTTTATTCACGTGCTGTCTGATAATATTTTAACTAACGTTGCGATAAAAATTGCCAATTTTAGTTTGTAATGAGTATAATAATATATATATTAGAATCAACTAAGTAATGTTTTTGATAAAATGGAAATATAAATACAAAATCTCACTGACAATAAAGCTCAACAAACATGAATTAATATAAGGGTAAAAAAGTTTTATGTAATACCAATTAAGTGATGACTCTTGTAATCTAGAGAGAAAACAGCTAGTCAACACCACCAACTCTTGGGGCTACTATTTTACCAACGAATAAAGGGAATAAGTGTTACATTACAACGGCCCCACGGCTGAAAGTGCAAGAATGTTCGATGACGTGGATTCGAACACGCGACCAGCAGATTGCGAGTCGATCGCCCTAACCACCAAGCATTGATCTTGGCAGCAGCAGCATTTATAGAATATTTCCAGATAATGCAAGGGAGCAAGTTCATTCCTGGATTATTATTCTATACTAAATATGTTTGTAGAAAATACTTATTACACATAAATTAGTGCCTATTAAGTTAGTTTCCAAGTTTTATATCACAAGCCTCACAAAATAAATGACAATGTTACACAATAGTAGCAAAGCACTGTACCTTATTGAAATGTAAAAAAAAAAGAATTACACACTATCAAACGATGTTTGTTTTTTCCTTTTTGTTTGTTCTGTTAAATACTGCGTAGTCCAAGTTTGCATTATTCAGGTTTACAAACTATTGGGGAAGGTATTCCATATAAATTGTAAAATACAAGTATATATAAATCAAAATCACAACTGTTACAGCAAAACATTATTATTTTATTTATTTATTTGAATGCAGTCAAGTTACAGAATCAAACAGTATGACTGAACAGTTTGAAGTTTGGTTCAAGTTGTTGAAGGATGACAGATAAACATCATTTTACTTGTTCTACAATACCAAGTGTAGATGAACAACTAAAAGAATTGGTAATACACAATGTTTTCTTATTCCATAGTTGTTGTAGTTTATTTTGTTTGTTTGTAATTAAGCACAAAGCTACACAATGGGCTATCTGTGCTCTGCCCACCACGAGTATCGAAACCCGGTTTCTAGCGTTGTAAGTCCGCTGACAATACCGCTGTACCACTAGGGGGCAAAACATCTTTTAGTGTAGTCACTTTAAATTTTGACCGATGATTCGATTATTTTCACAAAACAATCCTCTGGAATTCTAAAGAACCAGAAATTGTCGATGCATGTTTTAGTTTTCAATAACTACAAAATGGAATGAAGTTCAAAAATATAAAGTAGGTTCACTTAAAAACTGTGTTTGTTTTTTTTTTCGCCTGAGCAAAATCCTAAATATTAAGTCATATGAATACCGCAAAATATGTATATTATACAATTAGAAATATGCCATAGTGCTTTAAAATGTGTCATGAACAGCTCAGCCATTCCGTTTTGTGATAGTTCAAGCTTCAGAAAAGATATACTTGCTGTAATATATAAGATATAATTCTTAATGCATATCATATAATGCCACTTGAAACTGGCTGATACATTATGGAGGGCAAATGGCACGACTTACTTATAACTCATATTAGCCACGTAAAGTACTGAAAATACTCTTGGTTCTATTTTCCAGTAGTTACAAAGAAGATCTAGCGAACTAATCTAATGGCATATTTCCAATTCATGTAGACATTTTTCAATGTGTGACAATGAAAATGCGCCTGACATATTCCATTTTCACTTCCCTAAATTCCCCCACAACCTAAGAGATGACCAGATTTTCTCTGAAGGTAAAATGGTTAGATATGTCAGCATGTAACCTATCTCTGCACTGAGCCCCCCAGTGGCACAGCGGTCTGTCTGCGGACTTACAACGCTAGAAACTGGGTTTCGATACCCGTGGTGGGCAGAGCACAGATAGCCCTTGTGTAGCTTTGTGCATAATTAAAAACAAACAAACAAACAAACTCTGCACTGATTATATTCCTGGTAAGTGCTTTAAAGGTCTCATATTTTTAGCATTCAACGTGTTACTGGGCGATGTCTTTTTTTCCCAGCCAGCCATATTTTATAACTAGCTGTCCAAGATTTTACTGCTGGTCTGATCTGAGATTGTCTGCACGATCTTCATCCACTATCTACAGATGTACTGGCAACTGTCGATTGGAGGAGCTGAATACTACTAGATGCACGGCTAGTTTTAGTCTCCACTTCTTTCTGCACCATATCAGTAATTCTTCCAGCAGTTATATTTACTGTTTTCTCGCATCAGTTACAGATCATAACCATAATACATCATGCTTTTGGAAAGATAAGTTTCTAAGCAACCATACTTGATATTTTAAAGGAAAATGTGTTTCTCAGGTGCCATTTAACCAAACGGTTAGTTGGTGCAATTTGAGATTATGTTCACAGAATATCTCAAACACCACTTATGCATTAGACAGAACTGTAATGTCGTCAACTTTATGTACTAATATCATTCATTGCTCTTTATGTATCTTCTTCATTTTCCTGGTACTAATTCCATACTCACAGATAATGTTTTTGGAAATCTAAGCCTAAATACTTATATTTGAGCCAAGATGCATAAAAAGGTTTAGCCCTTCTCCTGAATCAACTAAATTTCTAAATAACATCTCTATGTTTTCACATTGGTATGCACAGTCATTCTCAATCCTGTAAACAACTAACGCACATTAAGGAAGACAACTCTTCTTTACCAGACCAGTAGCCAGATTCCATCTATGTTCAATACTTTAAACAAAAGGATCTGATAATATTTACAGACAGTCATACTTTGAACTTGAAGTTTACAATTTTTCCTACTTGGTGTTCATACAGTCTCCTGTGGAAGCATAGTGAAAGGACATCTATAACATTAATGATCAAACTTTCCATAGTTGGAGCAAATAATTCTTCTTCCTACTCTCTCTCTCTCTCTTTCCGTAGGTTATGTTGTCTCCCTAATCTGTATCAACAATACAATTTGAGCAGCAGGCTTAGTGTATTTCTGCTCTATTTAGGCTGAACCTAAATAGAGGTGCATAGGTGGTATCCACCACTGTTGTGATTTCTCATGAATTGCGGTTGGTACACACGGAGACTGAATCGCTGGCAGAGCCATTGCAGCTATTACTTCAGGTTTGTTCAACTCCAGCAACTTGGATGAGATTTATCAAACCAGATCCTACTCCTAACAATACAGCTTCAGCAGTGTTTCTAATAATGTACAAGTGTTGTAACATAGAATTACTAGGAAGTCCTTTAACAAACTCAACACCCACATTGTTTTCTTGTATGGCTACAATTTACAGTGTAAGAATCATGCCAACTAACATATGTAGCAACTAAGGTATTGTGGATCGATGCACCAAGATAATTATACAACAGTAGCTTCGTAGGTATAAAATTAACAATTGTCATCTACTGATGAACCATTTAACATAAGTAGCAGATGTTAAATTCCTTTATGAATTTGAAATAGGTATCTGGTGAAAAAGCTTAAGTAAGTTATATGAATCTTCCTTCGCTGAATCATTGACATGAATTACTGTAGAGCTGATGCTAATGCAGTCATCGACTCCTCTTGAGCATCTGGATCTTTACTTTGCTGGGGCTCAAAATGTGAGTCACAGGATTCATGGTTCACAGTCTGTTGCCACAAAAACACATTCAGCATTTCGAGGCCGTGGACACACAAAAGGAGAAATGGTTAAATTCTTATATTGGGTTAAACAAAAATAACCCAAAGAGATGACTATAGTTCTGTTCACTACATGCCTTTCTTCTAGACTATTAATATAAATATGTGACAATTACTTGCAGTTAACCCTTATTTAGCTTTGCACGAAATAATAAAAAGCATTCTGCCAAACGTCAAACTTTCGGTCTGTATACTTGAGTAATCTGTCTTCCCCAAGAGGTTCTTGTTTAAATGTGCAATTAATACTTCTTCTGTTTTCATGACCACGCTCCTTGCTTACATCAGTTGTTGGTTGTGATGATAACAACGCTGCAGTGAAGCAGGTAGGGTAAAGTTGGCAAATATTGTCTTCCCTCTATATCTAGTACAAATTAATTTAGAGTGCGGCTGCACGCTTTCTGAACAGATTCCCCTAAGAATAGTTAGTGTAACGGCAGTCAGTTACCCATTTATGGTGACTATTCATCAATGTTCTCGGTTTTGACTGATATTTACAAGATCCTCTTATATACGAGCCGTTCTGGATAACCATGCTATGGTACAGTCAGTCAGAATGCGGAACGAGTGTGAAGCTCTAAAAATGCCTTCTGAAGTTTCGAGGAGTACACAGCTTTCAAAAGAGGACTTTTCCAAATCAATCGGGTGGGAGTCCTCTGACATCTTCTTTAAATCCATTCAGCTTTTCTCCTCTCTGCCCTAAGTTTTACTTAATCACAGAGACACCACAAGGGGCACAAAAAATAAATAGTTTGGAAAAATCGAAAACACAAATCAACTACCACTTTCACAATTAGTAGATCCATAATTTTGTCTTGAACGAGGTAAGCTGTGATATTTCCAATACTAGAATACAGTTAACTGATCTTTTCGATAGTGGAGATTCACAAACCTAGTATGCAGAAAGGCTGGCGAAGCGACCTAATGCAAGTAGACTGAATAAGAAAAAACACTGTGTGAAGTCTAACAAAAATCAGTACTTTTTCACACATTAAGGTAGCTTTATTGATGAAGAGAAACATATGATAGGGCATACTGGCTGATCATGTGGGTGGTAAACTATTGCGTTTCTGAAAGGTTAATCTGAAGAATACAGCAAACTGTATTAAATTGAAAGTAAATAAAAACTTTATTTGACAAAAAAGAGAAATTAGGATGACCTTTACTTATAAAGGAAATTTAGACTGTCGTGTATGAGTTACTTGGAGAAAGATGCCTACAATCAAAATTCTGGACAATTAAAAAAACAAAACAAAAACATAATTACAAAGCAGTCTTAATTCTTTCAAATCGGAAGAGTTTAGTTCGTTTGAAGTTAAGCACAAAGCTACACGATATTCTATCTGTGCTGTGCCCATTACTGGTATCGAAACCCAGTTTCTTGCGTTTAAAGTATGCAGACATAACGCTGTATCAATTGGGGGATCAGAAGAGAAACTGGTTGGAATCATCGAAATTGCTCTCACATTCAACATCCTTTTTTGTAGATGACAATTAGAAAATTTGATCCCAAGTATTTGAAAATATTTCTACCCCTTGTGATAGTTGCAGAGCAGCTCCATATATACTAGGTAGAATAGAATAGAATAGAATACAATACAACTATCATACACAAGAATAAACAGTTTCCGTGACTGGAATCTGTAGATATAGGAAGAGAAAGGAGAAATTTGTACTGTGTCTTTTTGAGACACAGAGATGATTTACAAAATATTTAACTTAAAGTATACTATATTGAAGCATGTGCATTTATGATTTTAAAAAGATTCGCTCATAAAATACATTTTTTCTGAGTTGCAATAAATTAGTATGTTCTCTGTTGTTATTGTTGAATTTCCTTGTTCTATAAGGATGTCAGTATTTGTAATTGATTTATGCTAGAACCCTTATTGTACATACATTAACATTCTTCCAATCACCAAAACAGACTCGACTACGACTTTCTTGAACAATTGTACCTGTAAAATAGTAATTTCCCAATAAAGAAAAGAAACGATGATATTAGTTGTCTTAGTTTTATAAATATGCAAAAAAAAATTATTTTGTAAATGAATGAAATTAGTGCATGTGAGTATCTATCACAACAATATTTTTAATTAGATCCACCTACAGTATTTATTTGCGTTTCAGTTTACCTGATTATTTTCAAAAGAATAAGCACCATCTGGTGCGTGACAATATAAATTATTCAAACGTTTTAAACTTAACACATATTATATTATGAGTGTGTAATGGATGTTTGTTAACGTTTCTATTAAAAAAAAAATACATTAACATTGGCCCCCCAGTGGCACAGCTGTATGTCTGCGGGCTTACAATGCTAGAAATCGGGTTTCGATACCCGTGGTGGGCAGAGCACAGGTATCCCTTGTGTAGCTTTGTGCTTAAATACAAACAAACAAACATTAACATTCAATCAATCGGCATAGGTTTTAAAACCCTATAACGAATAATATTTGTAGTTAATTTTGGATAAAATATTTTATTAGCAAAAACTCCAAATCACAACTCGAAATAAGTTTCAATTTGTTGTTACAGTACGATAATAACATGCGTTCAGTTAAATGTTAAGGATTCTAACTTTAAAATATAATAAAGCAAAATATTATAGACCGCGTATTCTAAAAACTTAAAGCAATCGCAATGTTTTAATAAACATTCAAGTAGTTGTGTTCAATGGAAATGTTTATATCGTCATCATCAACGAAGAAGTAATTACGGGATGGTCATCACGGGGAAGTCAGGAACACACCCTAATGTATACTTCTTCGCAATCTTGAAGCCTTTAAGAAATAAATAGACAATGATGAACTTTATTAAAATAATTTTAACTGATTTAGGTATCATAATTAAAAGTAATTCCCTGAGTAAAAGCGATCATCTTATCAATTAGCTGTGAGACAGTAATCACTTGCATTTTTCCAGTAATTTTACTTCTACCTTATAAATTCCAAAATAATTTCGAAAGGGTATATTAATGTTCCTAAGTATCTTACAATGAGTTGATTGCTTAAAATCTTCGAAGACTGAGTGAAGAATGTGAGGTCATTTCAAGACGCAGTTTTTTGTGTGATTACTTTTTAGATTACATGCTAACATATTATACAATATCTATGTGCCGAGGTTCACGTATATTACTCAAAATTTCCTAAGGATCACTTTTCCAAACGTATCATTAAATAATAAAACACACTATATAAGTCTTGCTATAGTAATTGATATCGTCCCAGACCATTAGGGGCCCATCACCCTAACAGACGATTTCTACTATACAAGCATTGTGACAGTTTTCTACACTCTAGCATGATATTTCGTGCATCTAAGGTAGAAATTGGACTCATTTATGAAAAGGGCAGGTTTTCAATCTTAGGTAGTCCAATTCAAGAAGTCCTTGTGTTAATACCAATGACTTTGCATTGACGCAGGTAAACGTCACCGTAACCAAGGCTTTCCGTGACCAGCCTACTTGAGTCTACTTTGGAAACATATGGTGATACATGAACTATAGATGTGTTTTGAAGATTGCAACATAGTTCTGTGTTGGTACTATCTGGGAAGGATCGTAGCTAGTTTGTATAGTTTGGAAGCAGTCTTGTCTTGGTTTATGAATCAGTTCACCACCTTCTTGCCAGCTCTTTATATTTCCTTGATGGCTAGGGCGCCCGATTCGCAATCTGAGGGTCGTGGGATCGAAACTAATTACCCAACATGATCGCCCTTTCAACAGTAGAAGAATTATAATTCTCCGATTCGTTTAGTGATGCTTGATTAACTGTCTTTCCTCTAGTCTATCACTTCAAAATGAGAGACGACTAGTGCAGGTAACTCTTGAGTAACTTTGAGCGAAATTTAACAATAATAATTCAATGTAAACGTAAAAATTGAACAATTCCAAATTATTGGAAAGGCTAAAAATGAGCAGTGGCTAAGGTTAAAAGAAACATTGGCCATAAAGAACTTAGCACCTGAACTAAACAAGAAATCCAGAACCTGTGAGCTGATTTTAAACGTGTGAGAAGAGATAAAAAAAATTACATGTTTGAAATTACCTTGTGTTATTTATTTAATCCATTAAACTACGAAATTTTAAATTTGTGTGGCATGGGAAGGTACATTCAAAATGTTGATAAATTGAGGACATATATTACCAACAAGACTCTGTAGCCTTGGTGTGACTAAGAGGCAGAGAGTGAAAAAGTCAAAGCCATAGAAAGTGATAGTCTATCCAATAGAAGCAGAAAAAAGGAAGGCAATCTTAAACCCTCCCTGGCTGTTCAATAATAGTCAAAGGAAATAGAGATGCTGCCCAAACAAGTAACTTGTGTTGATGTATTACTGCATTAGTGACATCAGCCATCATGCAATATGGCTTGGAGTAAAAGAAAACTCTACAGTCAAGATGATTCATTTTTCCAAGGGTAAATGTTTGTTTTTGTAATTAAGCACAAAGTTACACAATGGATTATCTGTGCTCCACCACAGGTATCGAAACCCGGTTTCTAGCATTGTAAGTCTGCAGACATACCACTGTGCCACTGGGGGCAGGCCCAAAGGTAAATGAGCCTAAAGTTCCTGACAAAACCTCTTCTAAAGTATCATTGCAGAAGTAGCCAACAATTAATTTCCAAGATCAAATATCTGAAGAAATCTCCCGAGGTGACTAGAGATCTTGTGTTGATGAGGTGCAAGAGGTCATCTCATTTTCGTACCATAGGTCACAAAAAAGACAACCACGAAGGTTTAATGACTTGACAGATCAGAAACAGTAAATGAGTAAAGGATGAAAAATTCGTTAATCAAAACTTTGATTGTACTTGGTTTCACTTGTTTAATTAATATTTTAATCACCGTAATGTGTATCCATATGAATATTCGTCATGTACGTCTGTTTGATGTGTTATTAACACGAATACTAAAGCCCCAGTGAGTGGTTCAGCGGTAAGTCTTAATGCTTATACCGCTAAAATCGAGTTTGAATACCAGTGGTGGGCACAGCACATATAGCCCATTGTGTAGCTTTGTGCTTAATTACAGATAAACCAACCAAACCAACAAATATTAAAACACCATCTTCACTGATAATCATCAAAAGACTATGCGTGTCCTTGATTCCTTGAATAGTGAGTATGTACATTTCAATTCTCTAGCCTTTATTTTAACGGAAATAAGGGATGTACCTTACCATTGCAAAATCTATTCCATGAAATAATTAGATGTGGGTTCATATTTTAAAAACTACTACAAATTATTTTATCTTTTACTTCTTATCGATAAATAATCAAGTTTAAATGTAAACAACTGTATGTTCATTTCACGTTTCTCTCTCTCTCACACACACAAAACGACGTTTGAATAAAACTCAAAGGCCATTGAAGAGTTTGCTTTAAAGGAATTAATCTATTCAATCAAACATAAGCACTGAATTGGCCCTTATATCCACTAATATAAATTACTGGTTCGTAAACTGAATGTTAATCAAAATTCCCCTCTGTAACTAGGAGTGCTTCATTATAAAGTAACGTACACAGGTATACAACATTATCATATCACAAACTATACTTGTCAAAACACTATTTAAATTGTACAAAAAAATTCCCTACGGCTAAGAAATGTGAATTTTTGGCTTAAATAACTTGTCTACATATTACTTAGATTCGTATCAAATGTGATAGGTTTATTTTGTATAAAACCAGCATTTTTCGATTTTGACTCGTATACACAGTTGTAGCAGACCATTCAAACAACCACTAAGATTCTTCTACCATAATAATAATAATTACACCACAGGTCTGAGTCTTATTTTCACATTGTTGCGTGTACTAATACACATATTTTAGTTTTCAGTTATATAGAAATTAATAACATTTGCCATTTCTGTAGATTTTGCATATGGTTTCTGATATTTAAATAATTTTTATCTTAGATATTTTTCAGAGAAGACGCTAGTGTTGGCTAACAGGTTTTTCGAAGATTTGTTGCTCGGTAAACGTAAATAATGATTGTTTTATGTTAATGAGATCTGTTCAAAACTTAAACTTGTAACATTCTAGTTTTATTATATTTCTCTGTTTGGCAGTATTACCTTTACTAAATAAGTTAAAATATTTGAAAGCAATTGGTTAAGTATTTCATTTACGTTTACCAGAATTAAATAGTTTTCTCATCGTCTTGATACTCGATCACTAGATTGTTATGTAAATACTGGCATGTGTCCGTTGATTTAGATGCAATGGGTGCATCTAGCATAATAGAGCACTCAGGTTCGCTATCTAGCGACGGGAATATATTCCGCTGGTTGTCAGCGTTCCTTATCATTTCACTGGGTGCAAGAAAAGACCGCTACCAAAGGAGGCGCTTTTTGACAATTGTCATTTCTATAAGTGTCAAAGGGGAGATATTCAATTCAGTTTATTCGACATGGTACTATAAAATCATGTATGTAAATAATACCGACATAATATATATATATTGTTACGAGAGCGGAAGTCACGCGACGCTGGAGTTTCTAGAAGGATCATGACTTTTCCTGGACAACTCTAGTCTGTTCCAGG
>NW_013668590.1:23604-39525 GCF_000517525.1 Limulus polyphemus
ACTTGTATCGCTGAAGTTTCTCGGAAAGAAATTCTACGGGAAATTAACAAACAAGTAGACATGGAACAATATAAACCGAACAATAAACATACAATCAAACACGTTTTTCTCTTTATTCGGTTTTTACGTTAATGCTCCAATCTTCGAAATATTTCATTTAATCAGAGTTTTTTCTTTCGTGATACTCCCTCACAAAAAAGATATATTTTTCTCAGAATGGACGTTCAGCACATACAAAAACTGACGGATCAACGTTGATATTGATATGATATTTTTAGGAATTGCAAAAAAATGAACAATTTTCCTGTAATGTACACTTGAAAAGAAGCATTTTTATGTTTTCTATGGATACAGAGCGTGACAGACAAACATTTGGCTGTTATATAAATATATTTTTTCAGCTGAACCTCTTATGTAATGGTGATACCACTGTGTAAACAACTTTCAAATTTTATAAAAATATTTTATATATTGAGAAAATTCTGCATGCTGTTCTTGACCATCAGGCACATACATAAACACACACACACACACACATATTTAAACACGTAACAAAGAAGTTATTCCTGTAGTATTAACACATACTTTCGTGTACAAAATATAGTCATCTAAAAATAATATTAATAAAACCTTAACCTGTAGATCCTGATGTTGTTAGTTCTCCGTGATTTTAACAAATCTTCCACAATAAAAGAAAGAGTTTTTGTAATCACGCTGTGTAATATCCCAAAGTAACCTTTAAAAGTTTGAAAAACGGCTTGAATGGATAATGAAGAAAATTTATTGTTACAAAGTTAACGAAGTAGGAAATGAAAATAAATATGACAAAACCTTGTAATAATAGTTTTCTTTATTACCCATTCATGCTACCTTCAAACAACATTGCCTCAAAGTGGGTTCCTCGTCATCAAACTAGAGAACACCTATATTATATAAAGACGGTCAACCGAACGATGTGATGTTTTATCAGAAGTAGCTAAATGTAGGAAGGATGCCCTTAAAGCAGAAAGACCAACAGAATAGATCTCACTTAACAAAAACATTCATCTATGATATTAGAAAGTCCCACACTAATAAAGTTGCTACAAGTAATTTCTTACTATGTATTTGTTGTAAACTGCGTGCAACCGATTACGCTTATTTACACAGTAATTACATCCACTTTACATTTAATGGTGATATTATATCATTGTTACCATACGTTCAAATTTGCGGCATGCATATATTACATAGCTATTAATCTACTGCGTCGTATTTTTCCAATAAGTAGTAATTCTAAATACAACAGCGTACTCGATTATATGACTGTGTTTAAAATTTCTAAATAAAAACAATACTCTGTGATATAGTATGCGTTATTTATTATATTTGGGACAGGATTATCAACTATTTTAATAATTCATTTTACAACATCTTAAAAATATTTTAGTAAGAAGTTTACTTTCTGAAACAATTTCACTTTGAATACAAAAATTGCAAAAGTTATAAACTCAGGTTTGCAAGTTTATAGGTTAGGCGTACATTAGTATCAGTTTCTTTTGAAATGTTGTTTATAACGTTATGCCTACAGTGTGATTATTTTTATTGAATAACCCCACAGAACCCATACAATGATAGAACACGTTACAACAATATTATATAAAACGAATTGTTTTATTCAACACAATGCTTTCATTATTCGGTTCAAGAATATATAACAAAAGGTTATCTCTTGTATTTTAAATATTTCTCCACTTTCCACTAAGTTTTTTATTCTGGTGTAACATATTTTATAATTCAAATAGAATGAAGTGCTAAAACTTTTATCCCAAATCAAAATCAATTATTCCCCAAATTAAGTTGGCAAAATTAACTTTTCATTTTGGTCATGGTAACTTATATAAAAAAGGTTACTATTTTACACAACGATTCTGTCAAACAGACCACTTTACTCAACAAAGGAGGAAAAATATTTCGGTTTACAGATTATTATACACATCATAATTTCAGTAGTGATTCTTGTGTGACAATTTTCTAACATCATCATTTCCTTGATCCTAAGTGATCTTAGATCAGGAGAAGCTGTATTTGTTCCTGTAATTGCATTATTTAACATCAAAACTGAAATTATTCCTAACAGTATATACAACGTAGTTGGAGTTGCTTGTACAAACCGTGTAATATCACGACTTTTATTTTTACATGGCTGCTGAAAGAATGCTCATGCTATTGTCTTTCAAAGAATTTAAAAGTATGTGACAGGTGAAACTACGTTGACATATTCATTTATAAGCAATTTTATGAACGCGCTGTCAGATATTATTTTATCTAACTTTCCAATAAACATTCAGTTTTAGTTTGTAATGAGTATAGTTATTTATATTAGAATCAACTAAATATTAGTTTTGAAAGAACCAGGTGGAAATATAAATAAAAAATCTTATTCACAATAAAGATAAGTAAACATGAATTAATATAAGTGTAAACAAAGTTTTTATATAATAACAATTACCTGGTTGATTTTGTAATCTAGAGAGAAGACAACTAGTCAACAGCACCCACCATCAACTATTGGGTTACTCTTTAACCACCATATAATGGGAATGACCCGTCACATCATAATGGCCACACAGCATGTTCGATGCCTGGAATCCGAGTCCGCGACCCGCAGATTGCAAGTCGAGAATCCTAACCACCAAGCATTAGTCTTGGTAGGAACAACATTCATAAAATATTTCCAGAAATTGAAAGAAGCATGTTTGGTCCTGTATTATTTACTATACTAAATAATTTTGTAAAGAATACTTATTACACATATTTTTAGTGTATATTACATTGATTTCCATGATTTATATAACAAGCCCCACAAAATAAATGTCGATGTTACAAAGCACTGCACGTTATTGAAATGTAAAAACAAATGTACACGCTAGGAAATATTTTGTTGCTTTTTTGTCTATGCTGTTTGATGTTGTGTAATCCAGGTTTACATTATTAAGATTCACAAACTGTTGTGGATGTTATTCACTATAAATGATCAAAAACATATATAAATCAAAATCACCACTGTTACAGCAAAACATTATTATTTTATTTATTTATTTATTTATTTGAATGCAGTCAAGTTACAGAATCCAACAGTATGACTGAACAGTTTGAAGTTTGGTTCAAGTTGTTGAAGGATGACAGATAAACATCATTTTACTTGTTCTACAATACCAAGTGTAGATGAACAACTAAAAGAATTGGTAATACACAATGTTTTCTTATTCAATAGTTGTTTGAAAAAAAAACAATTTCTTTTAATCCCTTCTTTCACAACCTTGAAATTTCGAACACACATGGGGAACAAAATTTGTATACTGATTGAGTAAGTATCATAAAGATTTAACAAAAAACTTTCAGTATCTAAATTAAGAACAAAAGCAACTTACTATTATCGCTATAAAACCTATAAGGTATTAATAACTCTTATGTTTCCTATTCTCATGTTATAGACACCACGTATTCACTTGAATTTATCGCTTAATTAAACTAATAGTTTACTATCTGATCACCAACCCTAATTTTCACTCTTTATATTTCTAATGTTTTGAAACAAATCTCCAATATCCTAATTAGTTAGCACTCTGAGATAACATCAGACATCATTCTCTAACGTTGATACTCATATACAAGCATAAATTATTTTTCTTTTAACACTTATACAAGTAGTCTGTGAACATTTTTGATTATCATTTTATGCTGTACTTTTCCCCTATCACTGTTATTACACTGAGGGTAGGTGTTGTAGTAAATCTTTTTCTGAATCTTGGGACTTTAGTGATTCAAATCCCAGGATTCCAGCTCTTTTATTTATTTATTTATTTACATTCTATTTTGCCTTTATTAAAGGTAGTTAAACTATCTGTATTCCTTATATAATTTAAATGATTAAAAAAATAATCCATAAGCAGGAGGATGTAAAGAATTTAAGAATTTCCATAAATAGCTTTGTTATTAAAACTTTTATCCTACCTTATAAATACTTGCATCAAGTTCCCTTTGTATGTGTTCGTCTGAATGAATCACTATCATCAAGGAAGAAGGGTCATTTAGTATCCAAAGTGTAAACAGTTACAATTGAGTACAGACACCTTTCTATAAGTTTTTAATGAAGATTAATCAAGAAAATGCACTGGATAATATTTTCCCTGCAATTTGGTTAACTATCACCACTGTTAGAATAAATAATCAGGGAATATGAGTGACACCCATCCACTCAAGAAAGGGTTAACAGAATCTCCCAACTCCTAGGATTCTCTTTTATAAATGTAAGGATTTAGGGAGTCTGGGAGTGCAACCTCAAACTGATGGTAATAATCTTCTTTGTAAGAAGTTAAAGCATAATATAAAAATTACAATTGTACAACAGATTAAACATTTCAAATTGCTAAAAAAATATAAAATTTTCTTGATTAATCATTTTATTACTACTTTATATTAGCTTTCAGTTCACATTTTTAGTTTTTAAAGGTTAATTTAGGAAGGTAAGCACTAGTCCCACTGAAAGCAGTCATGGAACAAAATAAAAAAATAAGGGCTTGCAGGAGTTTAGAATACTGAGTCTGGGAAACTTGCAGCTTTTATGAATCTAATCTATATCAGCATTGTTACCACACATATCTTTCATTAACTTGTTCAATGTCTGAACAACAAATAAAACATCTTTAACTTTAGTTACTTTAAATTTTGATCAATGTACTTATGATTTTAACTCTCTGGAATTCTACAGAAACAGGAATTATGGATGCATGTTTTAGTTTTGAGGCATATCAACTACAAAAGAGAAGGATGGACAAAAATATAAGGCAGCTCATTTTAAAACTGTACGTTTTTTTTACACAAGCAAAAATCCTAAATATTAAGCCATATGAATACTGGAAAATATGTATATAATACAAATGGAAATATACCATTGACTACTAAAATTCTTCCCTGTCCAACAGTTTTTAGATGTCATTAATTCACATTTTTGGCAATATAAATTTTCAGCATACACAGAATCACAGTGTAGAACATAATAAACATGACTAACACTTTAACAAAAATGTAAAATTCTATTTACTCTTACAGCAAATGTAATGTACTTGAACCCTAGAATTTTATTTTGAAGAAGACTAATGCATTCACTACCAGTTTTCATATTTGAATGAAACTTAAAAATTACAAAAATGTATAGTAGTCTTATGTAGTATATAGCTTTAAACACAACTTATGAGAGATAGGTATATCATTATAGAAACAATCACTTAATTTCATAGGGCTTGAATTTTGAAGTACATTTTAATCTCAAAAGAACCATTCTTCTAATGTGTAGTTGAAGAAATCTAAAAAATCCAAACATTACACGGAAATAAGATGCTTTGATATATAATTAACTCTTCTGATTTCAAGAAATAAAATAGTGATCATCTGATAAAAAAATTTTCAATTATGCTTTATGGTGCCTCATGCAAATTTTTTAGATACATCTCAAATAAGCTCATGGTGCATGTAACATCCTAGCTACTACAAAAAAATTTCTCATGATGATGAAGTGATAAATTATCCAAGACTCACGACTTATCCATCAGCAACAATCAGAAATCAAAATTAACTATACTGTGTTTTTTTCTTTGCTGCCTTCTGAAAATGTAAGTTGTTTCACTTTTAATCTTACCCTTCAGGTAGTGTCTTACTTTAGATATTGTTTTAGTTTAGTTACAGAGACCAGAATTAATGGAAAATTTATAAAATCATGATACCAGCTAAACAGATCACTAAAGATACACAAAACATGAAAAGGGTTAATCTATCTGTAACACAAATACTTTCATAGAAGAGGGATAAGAAGTGCAACATTTTGCCCATGTTCTTTCTGCTCAATCCTGTTAGTACATGTACAGGCAGAGCAAATGGTTTTTACCTAAACTGTCCTGTACAATAAAATATTATCTTGCTGAAAATTGTTTTAGAGGATGTTCATCTATAATCAGAAACAATGCTACTGCTGGGACTGCAGAAGCCTTTCAACCGCAGCATTGACATCACCAAAAGTTGCAATTAGAGCTAATGGGAGGAAACAAAGCAAAAAACATTGATATAGAATGAATAACATATTTGGTACTACAAATAAATCTTAAACTACAAAATTATTTAATTAATCATGAAAGTATAACTGTCCTTGCAGTTAAGAAGAGAAGTGTTTCTTACATTTACACTGCTTTTTTTTGCATTTCTATATAAATATTACTACTTAACAATAATTTTCTCATAACGTTAAAATTTCTGTTAGTAACCTAGACTCAAAAATCTTTTTCTATCTAATGAACTCACCTTAATGCTTAATAGTCACATATTATGTATAAATCATACAAATGTTCTAAAAAAAAAGAATGTTTCACATGTTTATATTCTATTAACTGAATCCTGCATACAATCCTTATCACAGTTGTAGCTTAGATACTCACCCTAAACACGTACATCTTATTTGATTATCTGTAAGCTAAATTGTTTTTACCTAGACAGTTTCAAGGAACTGACATAAAAAAGTATTAGTCATAATTTTCTAAATTACTGTTGGAGCTACAAACCTACCAAGCTTTTAGTTTTAACTATGAAATGGAAATGACCTACCTTGTAAATTAGCATCTCTGTTGATAAACCCCATGGCTGTTAGTTGTTCCAACTGTGTTCTGTATCTTTCTTCAGGTGGCAGCTGCGTCTAAAAGAAGACAATACTGATTCATCTACTAAAACAATGTTATGCCTTTTATACTAGAATTAAGACTCAAACATATGTTACAAATTTTATCATTTTCAACCACTTTGATTTGAGCTTGATTCAAACACTCAAATTAGCAAAAAAAAGAAGTAACCAAATTACTATTTCTGATATATGAGAAATCATTTTTATTCTCATCATACCTCAATATCATCACTTTTGTAACAAAAGTTTGGAAACTTCTTGAATGGCACAAAGTTTATATCCTAAAAGCTATAACCATCTGACATCAAATACTCAGTTTCTGTGTGAACAGAAAAAGTAGAACTATGCTTATAGTTTAAAATTCAGGCAGATGACTGAAACAAATTGAAACACAGAGCCCATGGTGCTTCAAAAGATTAAACTAAGAGCTAAAAGAATCACCCAATAAACGTAATAAAAAATTGTAAGTTCAGTCCGACAAGTTTTATATGACAGGTTGGGTACGTTATATAAAAATTATTTTTAATATGCAAATCAGCATGTCATGTAAACATCAAACAAAGTAAAGTCGAGATGGAACAGTATGCATCAGAACTATATTTCGTACGTAGCATGATGCCACCAAAAAACTATTACTTTTGGGAAAGGTTTGTAACAGCCCTTTCTGAAATAAAATATTCATACACTTAGATATGTTTACATCACAGATTTAGAATTTTTAAGATGAAGATACATCTCTTGTACTTAATGGCAATGACTCACAAGTTTACCATCCTTAATTAACAAACAATATGGATGACACACCACGAAGTAATGAATCATTTGCATAGCAATACTTTGAAAAACTTAAAAAAGCAAGAATCCAGAAAATGTCAAAAATGTAATGCAGTTCTTCTGTGCAGAGGATGGTCCACTAGTGGAATGATTTGTCATTTAAGGAATAAACATTCAATCGAGAGACCTCCTATAGCCAACCATCCTGCTGAAGATGACAGTGGATCAAGTGATGTGAAAAGACAGTCTGTTAAACATAAGATAACTATGTTCATGAGGAAGAAACAAGGGAAGAAATTACAGGTAACTTGGCAGCTGTTGATGGATTTTCGATAAATGCTATAACAAAGAGTGAGTTCATCAGAAAATCATGTGAAAAGGGTTTCTTATTGCCAAAATATCTGAGCCAATATGATGTAGCTAAAGAGTGAGCAAATTTAGAAATTAACACAAGGTTCAGCAAAGGGTCCAGTTTTAACCTCTCTCTTGATGAGTATACATCACTAAAAAAATCACCATTACCTGAATATCAATGTATATGCAAGTGATAAGTTTTGGAATTTGGGAATGGTGAGGTCTTTTGGTTCTATGCCTGCAGAAACTTCCATTGAGGCTGTAGAAAATAAGTTAGCTGAATTTGATTTTTCAATAGAAAGAGATATAGCAGCATGTGTTACATATGGCACAAGTGTAATGGTTAAATTTGGTAGGTTAATTCACAATCAATGTCAGACTCACCATCACATATGTTACACTCATAGAATACACTTTTAGCTTTATGTGATGTTTTATACAAGAAAACTGAAACATTATAAGAGATTGAAGCATCAACATATGAGTCTGGTGAATCAGCTGAGTTAAAATTCGAAGAGGTGGAAGATGGAAAAATTAACATAACAACTGGTATGGCAATGGATGTTAACATATTTGTTGATTCAACTGATGAAGTTGATTGTAGCAATATAAATTATACAAATATGTTAGAAGTGAACATAGTAAGGTACTTGTGTTGAAACTTGACTCAAAAACAAGGTGGAACAGCTTGTTTGGTATGTTACAACATCTCTTGGAGGTAAAAATATCTATTGCTAAAGCTACGATCAACTGTGGAATTGAGCAGAATATTACCAAAAGAGAATATGAATCAATTAATGATACAGTTTCTACATTACAGCCAGTAAAAATGGGAGCAGAGAGGCTAGGAAGCAGAGGGGAAACAATTTTTTTAAGTGTAGAGGGAGTATGTACGTTTATTCTTGATGAGCTGAGTGAGCAAAGTTCTCCAGTTAAAAAAAATAATAATGCAGAAATCTCTACAAAAGAATCAAAGAAATGAGGACCAAAATTTTGGTTAGCCTTACAAAATACTTGAACTGTAGAAAGCTATACATTAATCACAAAGGTGGGCAAGGAGTACTACCAGTATTAGTGGCAAAGTTAACATTATTAGTGCTGGCAAAGAAAATACTAGCAAGAATGTTTGATCGTGTAAGAGCTGAAGATTCCAGCAAGTTTTACTCTCAATCAGAGACAGAGGATGATGTTTCATCACAGCATTAAACAATGACACTCGCAGAAAAACTTGACGTTTCAACAAAAAAGGTTTAGATAAGGAAAAAATAGGATGAAATCACGAGTAAACATCTCAGAAAATATTTTAAGGTGTTCAAAGAAAAGGGAGAACGAACACAAAATTTAGACCTACTTTTCGATGCTTTGATGTCCATTCTGCTGACATTCATAGTGCCTGAGAGAACATTTTCAGCTGCGGGACTCTTTATAACCAAGATGCGAATGAAACTTAATGCCTGTGTATTGATTGTGTTTGCTTACTAATGAGCTACTTTAAAAATAAAAAGGATTAGTATTGTACTTGTGAGTTGATAATTCATAACGTTTGTTTTGTTTTCTTTCTCTCTCTCTCTTTCATTTGCTTTGCAAAGACTTTTTTATTTTAAATGGAATATTTAACTTACAAGGTAAAAGTTAAATATATAAATGTTATAATATGTGGAAGTACTTTTCAACTCTATCATTATGGGTTGGTGTGATCCACCCAGTTTGTAACCACAAAAGTAATTATACTATGATTTTTGAAATGTACATTTATCTTTACAAAATTTTGCAGATTATCAGTAAACATTACAAGGTTTCATACACAAAATATCAGATTTCTTTTATTAAGTTTTATGATTTCTTAAGCAATGTTTTTATCATGCCTTTTTTCTTTTCGAATGTTGACTGTCCAACATCCAAAGTAATACTGATTTTAAGATTAAAAATACTTTTATGCATCAGAACATTTTCAAGTTTCACATGTGAAATCTTTATGACATCCAGATAATTATCAAATATTTTTTTAGAAGAAAACTTTATATTTTTATCTGCTATTTTTACTACTGTATCTCTGTGCTTTTGGATTGATTTGACTGACTTTGTAACCACCATAAAAATTAGGAAAGAAATATAAATTATGTTTTTTCATTCTAGAATGACTACAGATTATAATATGAAAACATAAATGTTTAGTCTAAATAGCTTAAATCTCATAAAATTATACATTTATATATTCATATTATTTTTATTACACTGACCTTTCAGCAATGCCTGGCTAACATTACAGAAGTTGCAATGATGCAGTGCACATGCACTCATGTTACCATACCAAGAACATAAAACTGGCCTTTACAAAGTGACCTATCTTGGCTGTATTTTAGTGGACTAGTATTTTGTAAAATACAGTCACATTTCAGTAATAATACATTATATATGTATAAACATTATTACTATTTACAAATAAATTCTTACACTTATTTTTTTTAAAACATAAAACAGCAAATAAATTATCTCTTCTAGTTACGAACTTTGTACTCGTTTGTTGCTTGCCGTAGGTTATTAAGCCTTATAAAATTTTGCATGTGAAGGATGTGAAATGAAGTAATGTTTTATAGGTTTCATATATATATATATAGTTGAATAACCAAAAAAATCATAACTTACTATATCAGCACCAAAGAATTTCCCAATAATGTATCAAACTGAGTAACTAAACTGTATTTGGGTCTAAAATACATGAAATTTCGAGCTCACTAAAGTCTTACCTTACCATTTGTATTCTAGCATAAAAAGAAAGAATTTGGTGCCAGAATACTTCAAATTTGCTGAGAAAGCCACTAGGAGGGCATTCTGAGCTTTTGATTGGTTACTCACATGTCATAGACAGAAGCAGGTGTATGTAAGCAAGTGTTTCCTAAAATGGAAAGAGGTGGGCGGGGTCACTGTGTTTGATTGAGTAAATGTAGCAATATCTCAGGAAAGATAAGAGATACGAGGTTCTTATTTTAGTTTCTATCTTGTCAATATCAGTAATTTGAGTTCCTAATTTGTAAGAAACTACAGAGTCTGTATTTGGACATCACAAATGTCTAATTTGAACCAATGCTGCATTCAACTTACCATGTAACACACAAAAATCGATATTTAGGATTTTCTTTTTAATATTCACTTTTAAATTAAGAAATTAACTAATATATAATACTAAAATTTGAATTATAATCTACAATTTGATACCAAACTTATTGACATAAATTCATAAAATAGTAGTTCAATAACATTTTGAATGTGAGTCAACAAACACAGTGACATGGTCTTTGAACAATACGGTTAAATAAAATTATACTGGAACTGTTTTATTTTTCATACCTAAGTAGTATAGCTGACATCACATATTGGAAGTTATCTTTATTTGTCCATATATATATATATATATGTATTTAAAAGAAACCAGGATATCCTGGGATAATTACTGATTTTATCCTGGAAAATCAGAATTGTGAAAAACCTGTGGCAAGGAGAAACCCTAATGTTGGTAATAAAAAATAAATATAAAGGCAATATTATGATTAAATGGATAGTTGGAGTTATCAAAAATAATAATGATCAGAAATCCTAATATTGATTAGTTGATTATTTTAATAATAATCAATTTAATCAGAATTTCAATTAATCCACTGATGAGATAACTGAAAACAGTAATAATCACAAACAGTAATTTTTATTAATTGATTATTTCATGTGACATTAACTGATGTATTCACTGCTCATAGGTAATCAATTATTTGATACAATGCCCAGCTCTAATTGTTCATTCACAACATGTAATGATATAAAAATATGTAAACTTTTCAACATTTTTCAACTCCTGAATACAAGAATGGTTAACAGAACTAACAATTTGGGTATATGCAAGCTTAAAGTGTACTCTTCTGTACAGACCTTTTATTACAAATAGCCTCTTTACTATGAAGATTCATGACAAAAAAAGTAAATCTTAGCAAAAAGCCTGTCCTAATCTTACATTGTTTCCACCCTGGGCCATGGCTGACACCATTTGAGACATAAACTGACTGAAAGGATCTTGACCACTGTTTCCAGTACTACTAGAGGCAGTTGTGCTGGAAGTATTCACTGTAGTAGCAGCAGTGTTGGTAACATTTGCTGCAGTTGTAGTAGCAGTAACAGTACTGGTAACATTTGATGCAGTTGTAGTAGTAGTACTGGCATTAGGAGGCCGACTTCCTGGAAAGCTGAATTAAAAAAGGATAAAACATTTCAGTAAGTACCATAACAAAACAGAGATTTTTCTAATTTCAAACTTAAAAGCTGCAGGTGTCTTTGTTGCATTTTCTAAATCTGATTATTGCCCTATACATGAAAATTACACACCAAAAGATTTAGGATTTTTTTAATTCACAATATAGTGACCTAAATTAATTTAGGTGTATGAATAATATGGCATTATGCCTAATTTATTATTCAATATTATTCAGCAGAAAAATAGTGTAATGATTCTATATGTATGTTACTTATTTCTTTTTCATCAAAAGTAAAACTGAAAAGATAATCTGTGATGTAGAGGCCTAATGCACTTCTTGATTGTCTGTACCCTCTGCTGTGGACTGCAATTTTGCCTATTCAAGACTTATTAGCATAGCTTGGGTCAGCAAACTAAAGAAATACAGTTAGGCCTCTTATAATGAGATGAATGTAAGATTTAGGGGATTTTTTGAATATTATAGTAAACTAAATTAATATTATGGCATTGCACCTAACTTATTATTCAATATTATACAGTAGACAAACTGGTTAATGATTCTACATGTGTGTTATAGTTTTATTTTCACCACATTTTACAAAAGATAAGAAATCTGTAATGTACTTATTCAAACCAAAATCTCCAAGTAATCTTCGTTGTTGCTTCTAAATCTAATTACTGTGTTCTAAAAGAAACTTTAATACACACTGTAAGAACCTTATAACCTTTGTTTTATCTGGAGAAAAATGATTATTTTAAATATGATAAAAGATTGTACTTGTATACGAGTTAACTAAATCGAAATGATGAGCCTGTTGTCTCGTTAATAACTTATCATGCATTATTTAATATGGTAGTACATTTTACTTCAGCTATGATTATTGTACAACAAAGGGGACTCACACACTGAAAGCTCCTGGTGCAACTTGTTGTAGTTGCTCCATGCCTTGTTGGATCTCCATTATAGCTCTAAGAGCTTGTGGATTTGTCATCAGTGACTGAATTTCTGGGTTCTGCATCTGTTGAAGAAATATGGGCATCATATTTTGAACTTGCTCTTGAAGTTGGGGATTGCCTGATAGGAGTGGATTATTGGCTACAATTTGTTGTGCCATTTCAGGATTAGCTGAGAGAGCCTGCAGTGTTGACTGCATGTAGGGGGCACTCATCATATTCTGCATTAGTTGTGGGTTTTCTATTAACTGCTGCATCAAACTCTGCATGCCAGGAGAGCCAAAGAAAGCTCCTCCCACAGCAGTATTTTGCCCCGAAGTGGAAGAGACAGTGCTGCTAGTTGTTGTTGTGGTAGTGTGGGTTGTGGTGTCACCATTAGAACCCCAGGGGTTAGGCAAAGGATCTCTATTTTCTGTTCCTTGTTGTACAGAATCAGCTTGTCCTGAAAATATCAATAGGAAAACAAATTGCTTTAGTTTTGTTCACTACCTTTTCCTGATATTATTCAACTTCCAGTACTGTACAACTAAGAACAACTATATGAAAATCAAAACAGGGCAGTTTTTAAATTTTGAATAATTTCTTGGGTTTTAAACCAAATATTATCAAACTTAAAGTTATAAATTTTTGAAGAGTTTTTAAAATTTAAGTTTAGTAAACAAAGAAATAAAATTAACAATTATCATCTGCAAAAGAAGCAAGATGTATCACTTCTTTCATAACTGTGCGAGAAACACAGGGAACGTTACTTAAACATGCAGTTTGATTTAATAGCTTTATTGGTGGATCGGCATAATCAACCCACCTTAAAGTGTAAGGTGACTAATAAAGTAAATAAAAGCTAAACAATTTAAAAAAATCTCCTAAGAATAAAAGGCTAATTTTTGAAAACACTTTAAACTTCATGTATATCATACACTCAGGTGCCATATGGAATGATATAGTTAAAATATTTGATCATTCCTAATACACAAAATACTGTGATGATTAAAATAAATTAACAAATCATATGTAAATCAGAAATTTGTCACACTAAAAAAACAATCAACAAATTTCAATTTCAAGCAGGAAATGAAATGATATATCAAATGGATTAAATTAAAAAAAATTATCTATGAAAGTTATTTTACCCTCACTAATGTTATTTATCAAAGCAGCAAATGGATTTCCACCAAGTTGTTCTTGAGCAGCACTAAGCATTGGTTCTTGTAGATCAGTATACATCCTCCTAAGAGCATTATATCCACCAGGTACACTCTGTATTCAAGGGAAGGATTAAAGTCACACACATCTGTTATTACCCATACACAAATACAAATGTTTCCTTAGTAGACAAATAGGCTATAAGGTAAGCTCCTTCATCAGTTAACAATTCTGTGGCTATAAAATACATTTCCAATTATCACAACCTCATGAAATTTGTTAAAACAATAATATATGTTTTTAAGCATAAAAGCATGTACTGAATCTGTAAACAATAAAGTAAAATGCCAACAAACATGGTGATCACTGAACCAAACAGAAGTTTATTTTGCAAACTACCTTTTCTGCATCTATACTTTTGGTATTACAAAATAACAATGAATGCCTTATCTTCTTCTTTCATTTAACTCCTTCAGCATGGGCTCGGTCCCTGGGACCGACCTCGTAACTATTTTGTGCTTGTTATGATTTTTATGCTATAACTTTTAAATTAGTAAGTGAATGTTAAAAAAATTTAGCCAATTATCAGTAAATATTACAATGCTTTCATATGCAAAATATCAAATTTTTTTCTAAGTCATAAAGTTTGTAAAACAATGTTTTTCTCGTGTCTTTTTTTTTCTTTTCGCATTTTGCCTATCTATCATGGAAAGTGATATTCATTTTAAGATTACAAATAGTTTTATGCATCAGAAAATTTTGAAATTTCACATGCAAAATCTTTATAATGTCCAGATAGTTATCAAGCATTTCTTAAGAAAGAACTTCATATTTTATCTGTTATTTTCAGTAATTAATATCTGTATGGGTTCGGTAGATTTGACTGATCTCACAACCATCATAAAAAATTAGGAAATAAATATAAACTATGCCTTTTTCATTCTAAAATGAACACAAATTATAACACGAAAACATAAATGTTTATACTAAATAGCTTAAATCTTGTAACATTATATATTTATATATATATTTCTTATTTTTATTATATTGACCTCTCAGCCATGCCTAGCTAACAATACAAAAGTTACAATGACCCGGCTCATGTGTACTCATGTTACCGTATCAAATAACATAAAACTTTCCTTTGATCTTTACAAAGTAACTTATCTTGGCTTTGTTTTAGTAGACTAATATTTTGTAAAATACAGTCACATTTGAATAATTATACAATATATATGTATATAGATTATTGCTATCTTGAAATAAGTTCTTAAACTTATTTTTCTTAAAATGTAGAACAGTAACTAAAGAATTAAAGCAAACAATTATCTCTTCTAGTTATGACCTTTGTACTCGGTTTCTGCTTGATGTAGGTTGCTAAGCTTTTAAACATTTTGCGCATGGAAGATATGAAACAGATTTTTTGTTTAGGTTTTATATATACATTTGAATAACTAAAAAAATCACAAATTCTACATAAATACCATAGAATTCAACTATAACTTAACAAGCTTAGTAACTAAGATGTATTTTATTGCAAAACAATATGAAATTTCAAGCAGGCTAAAGACAACCTATCTCCTTGAAGTATTGGTTCAAAAGAAAGAAATGGTGGCATGCCCGTTAAGATGGCTGAGAAAGTCACTAGGGAGACATTCTGAGCTTCCGATTGGTTATTCGTGTCATATACAGAAGTAAGTGTATATAAGGGAGGGTTTCCAAAAATGGAAAAAGGTGGGCAGGGTGC
>NW_013668590.1:39865-57885 GCF_000517525.1 Limulus polyphemus
CTAGTTTGTCAATATCGGTAATTTGAGTTTCTAATTCATATAAAACTATAGACTTCGTATTTTGACTTCACAAACATCTAATTTGAACCAGTGCTGCATTCCAAATACCACATAACACACAAAAAACGATGTTTACCTGTGTTTTTTTAATACTTGCTTTTAAATTAAGAAATTGAGTAATATATATAGTAATAAAATTTGAATCTATGGCATTTCGAATGAAAGTATAAAAACAAACAAAATAAAAATAGTAAATAAAAAACTATGTAACAATTTAAATTTTGCCCATCATTGTATCTTCTAATCTATATAAATCTAATAGTGCAATAAGGTAGAGAAGTTATACATTTGGTCAATAAAAAATTAGATATACTTTACAAACAATTATTATGTTTGAAATGTGATATTCAAACTACAATGTAAAACTGCAGGATAAATGTTTATCTTTTGGTTTTTTATACTAATTTGTACATAGTAACAGGTGTTTTAATAGTGCAGGATTATAAACATTTTTGAATAGTTTATTTCATTGGAAAAATAAATCAAACTGGAAAATTTTTATCACTTTGTCTTAACCATATAATACCTGGTGCCATTTTTAAATTTGAATCCTATTAGAACCAGCTATGCACGTTGCATGTAGGTAATGCCACTCTCATCATATTTCATTACAAAAATAAAACTAGTCGATGAAATTGTATGTAGTTTCAGAAATATGAAATATTTCATTTTAATTTTTACTACTATTTCTAACAAAAATACACTGTTTAATGTACTTATTTGCACTCGGACTCTGAATAGTTCACCTGGAAGATGATTTTCATGTTAAGTATAAAAATGCAATTTTTTATCTTATAGTTTTCACATTTCATTTGCATAGTCTCTAGAATATTCTAAATGAACATCAAATGTTTTTTTCGGGTAAATCTATATTTTATTTTCCATTTTCTCTACCATATCACTAACTCTAGCTATTGTCATCAACACACAGTGAAATGAAATGTTTAAAATTAAGTAATAAAAATATATATATATTTACCTTTTATCTTTTTCCTGAATAATCTTCTTTGGGTCATACACACAATTTCATATCTTTACCTTTTCATTTATAGCTTATTTTTAATGTTATATTTTGCTTTGCTATTTTTTTATCATTGATTATTTATGTCAACACATGTCAACTGGTGCCAGCGGGCATTATAACATTATATTCAGCATAGACATTTTAGCCTCTGGCAAAATGTTTTGCACTGGCCTATTTTTCTTGGCTTTTAGGAGCAAGGCAAAGATTAAAAATATATTTTTTTAAATCATTAAACTTTTCATATATGAATTTTAAAACACAATTAATACATAATAAACTAATATATAAAAGTAAAACCTAAATGCAATTTAACTGTCTAACAAACTAACATGTATAAGGCATGAAAAAATGGGGACACTGATCTTAATAATGGACTTATCAGCAGTTCACTTTTCATTTGTAAACTAATTTATCACTTACACTTCCTGCTAAGCTTGAGACATTACAGTGACAAATCTGCCCTTTCTATTGGTTTTTAGCATGCATTCAAGTTAAAACTGTTGCTTAGCAACATTTCTTCTACTTCAAAAGTGGGCATGGTTTATCTTGAACTTGAGAATTTTTACAACAGTTTTCTCTGAGGCCATTTCTTAGAAATCAACTCAAGTTACAGGTAAGCAACCTATATACGTATACTTTGAATGTCTGCACAAAACTGTCTGCATTACAAACACTTGTTTCTTCTATATCAATTCTAAAGTTGAGAATTTTAAACTGCAAGCTCATTAAGTGATAACAAACTGAAAATTTAATTATTGTTTTAGAGGTTTCTTTTGAAATAAAATAATAAAAATTTAGATAATATAAAACTTTGAATTATAACGTACTTGATAATGCTAATTTCATTCAAATATACTGATGGTAAAGTGGTTTAATTAGATTTTGAATGTAAGTCAGTAACTTTGTGACATGTGCAGAAAGGAATTTAAAAATGCTGCAGAATGTTATAGGGTTTTATGTGCAACTTGTGTAGCCAAGTCTTATAGGGTTAATACAACCTAAGAACAATAACATTACATTTTACATTATTCTGTCTTCCATTGTGCTTAGAGGTATGTTGAAATTATATAATAAACTACAGATTAGTTTGGGGTAAGAGCAAAGAAAAACACTAGCCATCCTTGTCCATAATTGTACAGTTTGGTCAATTAATATATAACTAAAGTATATATTAAGGTATAAGTAACAGACAAAATAAAAAATGAATGGTTGATCAATCTGGCATCCATTCAGAGTCAGAAAGAAAAAATCAAGTTGAAGAGGACATAATTAGTTATTTTGATTTTTTTTCCCTGAGAAACAAGTCTTTCCATCATGTTAAAACTATTATACTTGCAATAATAACTATATTTCCCATTTGCTTAAGAAGGTAATTTTTTTACTTTAAAGTATAAGTAATCAAAGTTTCTAAATGATAAAAAAGTTTTACTCTTCAATTTAATAAAAGAAATAAGCTACTTATATTTTGATGTGCTGCTATTATATAACAGTAACCTGAACAGGTAATACTAATGTATAAATGTTTACATTTTTAGAATTAAAATGAATTTTAAACAAGTACTTACTTCTAAAATAGTACAAGCAATTCCTTGTTGGATTTAAATTTTGCTATCAACAAAACATGACTAAAAACTTACAAATATCTGTTATATATTACTGAGCATGTGAGTTACCCATAATTTTCTATTCTCTCACTTTCCATGTTACATACTGTGCAAGCATCAGGATATTTTAGCAGACTCTGCTTTTCCACCATAATTTAGATTTTACTGAGAGTTGCAGTCATGATGAAAATTTGGGTGTAAGGAGGTGGGGGAAAGATATTTCGGAGATAAGAACCTGTTTCAAATTCATTTTAATTCTAAAGATGTAAAATTCAAATCAGGTACACTTACCTTTGGAATATTGAAAGTCAGAATACCTATGTTGTAAAGAAGGCTGGAGCCAATGTACATGAAGAAAATATTAAACACAATCACTTTTTATCTACTGGAAATCTGTATTTATATCATTTCATCCATTCATATTCTGTAATCTCTGCATTTGCCCTGTGAAATCCAAATATTCCTACATTGCCCATTCACAAAACTAGATGTATCTGTAGTTGAGAAATTTTAGTGTTTTCAGCACCACAAAGAGATGAGAGTAAAAAATACTAATGGTGTAGAATAGGTCCAAAATTGAACTGGAAGCATTTAATTAGGATGACGAGTAGAAAATCGAAGTGAAAAATCTGATGAATCCAATAAATACATTGCAAAGGATCCATAGATAAACAAAACTAAAAGACAAGTACCTTGCAACACATTCTGGGCTAAAGTACCATAAGGGCCAAGTGGTCATAGAGACAACATCAATGAGTCTCATATATATAATAAAAATGCCAAAGAAGATATGTGATCAAGATTAAATTAATCAGGAGAATGAGAATAAATAATAACTGAGCAGAAAAAGTACATTTCAGAACAAGGCAAAGCATAGTGTGCAGGGCAGAATACTGACAATGGGTCAAAGTAAAAAAATGTAGAGTCCCCCATCCTCCCCAATAATCAAACTGAGGGTCAAAAACATGAGAAGAAAAGAAAGATGAGAAAGGGAATGAGGAGTGTATGAATGAACATATAGTTTCAAAAAAAGATCTAAAACCCAAATATCAACAGATGGTGAGAGAAATAAGAAGTTCAAGCATCTAAGTCACCTCAAGTAACACAAGCACCCTTAGGTGTAACAGAAAAAAGTTCAGTATTGAAAATACAAAACACACCCAAGAGACCAAAAGAAATTTCATCAGAATTAGGACTAGTACTATAGGAGACAAATCAAGCTATGCAGACTGAAGGCAATGAATTAGGCCCAAGCAAAAAACTAACTTTCATCAAAAGTGATACACAAATTAAACATTCAAATGATTGTTATACCCACCAGGAACATCAATATGCAATAGCACAAATATGGTGAATCATTAAACCTGACAAAGCACCAAACTTTTTACACTGCACAAAACAAGTTGCATAAATAAGGTCTCCAACAAAATTATGGAAATTCCAATAGTTGCTGAAATAAGTGCATCAGCAATAAAATGAATTTTGGCAGGAAAGCAATGTTTATGTAACATCTCCTAATACTTGTGCAAAAAGTCATGTGGAAAAAGGGACAGTGGGGAATTATGGGTAAGTCACACATGCTTTGGTGACAGCATGAGTTGAAACTCAAAAAAAAAAGGAAAGGCTTTCAGTATTTCAGAGGTAAGTCACTCTGACTTAAATATACCTATATAAATTATTAAAACATTTCTGTCAAAATGATTTCAAATTACATATTTTAATATATGATAATATAATAGCACAAGAGAAAAATTTTCAAACCTACTATTTGGCCAGTTAATACTGAAGCTTGAACACAGCAAAAAATAATAAAAAATATATTATTGAGAAAATCAGCACTTATAACATGGACAGACATAAACATAACAATAAAATTGTGTTAAATATTAATTAATCAGCAAAACTTTATTTCAGAATGCTTAATTACCACAATGCTTAGTAAAGAACAGTAAACTACCTCTAAGTTGCTAAGAGCTCTATCTTGACTTCTCATTAACTCTTGTAGCATAGCTGGGTTCCTCACAACTTCCATTGTTTGTCGCAACAAATCTGGGTTGTTCAGCATATGACTGATTTCTGGGTTTCTCTGAAAAAACCAATACAAAGTTACTTACATCAGAATCCTATATTTTGAATGCTATTTACATATTTGCACCTGAATGTATTGTGGATAAAGAAATAATCATTTTTAGCTTTACTTAAATCTGACAAATATGATTACTTAAAACTAAATATAACTTCTAAAGAATAATTTTTTTTTGTATCCATTCTGATACTTAAGATGTGGATTAAACAAAAACAGGTTAATAATTCGTGCTTATTTCTATTGTAAAATGCATTTTTAAGAGTAACGTATCATTAGGCTATAGTTACCTTCTGTAAGATCATTATACACTAAAAACACTAAAAAGTAATCTCAACTAAGAAATCATTCAAACCCTACCAGAGTCTAGTATCAACTGATTACACTAAATAAATAAAAATCACACAGTTCTTAAATGCAACTTCAAATTAAAACTATTATATATATAAACTATTATATAAAAAGAAGACTTGTGATCACCTGAATCAAAACACACTGTAATCGCTGCTCAAAAATTCAAAAAAAGGTTATCAATGGAAATATAATTTTCAAATGTGTTCTCATTATTTCAAAATATATGATACAAAAATGTCATATTTTTTGAAACAACGACAAATAAAAACTAATATGTATAACATTATACCAGAAAGAATAAAATTAGATGCAGATTAACTAATGGGAATGCTCAGGAATATATTAGTGACATCAAAACCTATCTAAACATCCAAAAGTTGAATAGATTTCTATAAATGTTTCTGCATTTTTGATTCTGGCTTGTGAATTAGCAGATAATGGACTAAAAAGTTTGGCAAGTAAGCTGGATGTGGAATATGGCAAGAAGAGTATGTCACTGACAATGGGTCTTAGAAAAACTTCAGGTTTATGTATTTTGAGTAAAACATTTAGTTGAAGTGGTTTGCTTCTATTATTTAGTAGAGTTTGATAGTTTTCAGAGTGCAATCTCTTGATATTCTTGTTAATTTCTCATTCAGTTTGGTTAGTAAGTCTTTTTTGTTGTTCTTGTAAGGTTCTGTCTGAAAAATAGACTGTAGTTTATATTCATAATCTGTCTTGTTGAGTAGAACTGAACAATTCTCTTTGTCTGCTGGTAGGATACAAATAGTGGGATCTTTTTGAAGGTTAAGAATGACTGCTCATTCTTGAATGGACAAATTTGAGGTAGGTGGTTAGTGTTGTGGTGGAGCTGAATGAGTGAGGATTCTGAGTTCTTTACCATCTAGCATTGAACAATCTTCTTCTGTGGTGGCTATAATGACAATGGTCAGAATGAACTTAGGTGTTGGAGAGAATTTAAGACCAAGAGAAAGAACATGTGGGAATTACTTGAACTTAGGTTTATGATCAGTTGTTAAATGTTGATGTTTTTCCTGTCAAGTAAGATAAGCTGGTCCAATTTGTGAATTCTTAACCATTTCCAAAATGTAGTTCAAACTGTGGATAATAATGTCAAGAACTTGATTAAAATACCCTTTGCTCAATGTGTTTGTAAACTGGGTTTTAAAATAATTCAAAACACGCTGTCAAGATATTCATTTTTGTCTGCAAAGCTGAATGGTCTTGAGTAGTATATATTATTAACGTATATAGAAGGATTTTGTTGATATCATGGGATGGAATGAGAATCTGGAATTTAATCTGCAAACACTTACGTTGAATTCATTATCTCTGCATCTGATGAGAAAAGTAAGGTGGTTGTTGAAGCATGTGAGTTAAAGATGTAATTATAGCTGTTAAATATTTTCAAGATGGCCAGTCCATAATGGCTCTTGAGATGTTGTTTCAATGGAACTTAAAACAGAGTAGACATAGGAGAGTTAGAAAACTATGATGGACTGTAACTGCCTGTTGAATGAAAAGGAAACAACATTTCAGCATCAATACTGAGGCCTCATTGTAGAAGATGAAAAGTCTTATTTTCTTTCAACAGGCAGTTGTAGTCTATTAGTTTTCAAACCTTGCAACAAACTATATATATAAGGCATGAACCTTTGTATTCACAAAAGTCCCTATCTTTTATTCAGTGGCTTCACTTGTAACATTTGTTTTAAAAATGTAATGCCATGGAATATTGAAAGTCAAGTAATCCAAGCACATTAGTGTTGCATAAATTAATGTGACATTTGTTCAGTTGTGGATATTTTTTAAAGTTCTCACTAAAAAATTCAGACTACTTTTAATACTTTTTATAAGGATAATCATAACACAAACAATTTATCAGATAGATTGAGAACTATAAAACAGTTACAGTTTGATTTGTTTAAGAATTATTATTTGGAATCTGAAATTCAATCACCAGGAGACACTAATGGGTAATTCTATAAGCACTTAGTAAGTTAGAATAAAATTGAAGTATAGAGATGTGTAATATAAAATATCAGAAATGAGAATATTTTTCAATGATCTTCATGATGCAAATCCATTCACTTTCCTTATACAAATGAAAAATAGTGGCCTTTGGAAGAATCCATTTAGGATTAATAAGGAATAATTTATAATTAGGAATAATAAGTATAGCTTCGAAACTATTATATCAATTACATTAATTGTCATTAGGCAGTCAAAATCAGCACTATAAAACAATAATGAACTTAATATAAATTCAAAACTATTTATAGAAATAAAAAAAAAACCTTCACACTTTCCGGTCATTAACCAAAAGTCATAACGGAGATTGGCTGTGGTAATAGCATCCAAAAGCGTTGGGGATATCCCATCTATCAGACAAAATCCAAAAAGCTGATAAAAAACTAGTTAGGAGTCATGTAAAATTCATTAAGGGTACAGAGATGAGTGCTTACACCCACAACGTCTCAACTCTTACTGCCTTTCACTGTCTGCAGCCAGTTGTGGGAAGGCACTTACATTTAAAAAGATGTAATAAAGATAAAAGTAGAAATATAATAAAATCAAGCCACCCCCAAAAAATATATTTCTACTAAACAATGCTTACCATCCTCCACCATTAAAACTTCTAAAAATATTCTTAAAGTACAATAAATACCAACCTAATATTTCTACTACATGTTTCTCCCATCCTCCTCCCTTTTCTAAAAATGACTTATTTATTATAAAAGATCTTAAAAAGAACTACAATACTTACCTTAAGTAGTTCATATCATCACATTATTCAAGTACAGCACGGGATAGATGAGACAAGTCCCGGCTATACTGAATAAATCTAACTTAAATATTAAAGGCAGCTAACTACCTCTAGTAACAAAAAAGGATTTTTCCTCATTGAATATATATATATATATATATCAAACTTGGAGGATTTCGCTGATTTGTTCTGAGAAACATCAAATAAAAACATTCTCCTCCTAACAGACTAGATAGAAGAAAGTTGGTTATGGTGAACTATACCCATTCTACCAAAGATGTGCCAAGAACTGTGAAAGCAATATGATAAACCATTATGACTAATTGGATGAAAAACTTAGAAAAACAATTCAACATCACAAGACTTAATCTATAATTATGACAGAATTTTTCGAGATAAACTCTATATAATCTATTCCTTAGATTTAATTTCATGAAACCATGCTTCCCTTTGTTATTAGACTAGTGAAATTCCATATTACAGAGCAGCATATGAAACATATGTTAGCTCTTTATTACAAAAATTTTTCATAAACAAACAGGTAACACTACATGTTTTCCAACTATAAAGAAAAAAGTTCAAGAAACTAGAAACAATAATAATGAAGTAAGTTCATTAGAAAATCAATGAAATAACTTATGTTACAGACTAAAATTTCAATGTCTGAAGAGGATTCTTACAACCAAAGAAACAAAAGTTTATATTTGATGTACATGTTTTTCAATGACAACATTTAGTAACCAACAGAAAAAAAATTATTTTTAGTTTGAATGCTACATTTGTTTAATGATGGAAACATTTAAATTCTCTACAATGATATGTTCATCACTATAGCTTGCTACCAATTGCATATAAAACTGACTTCACAGCAAAAATATTAAACATAATATTAAAATATGTGCACTACTCAAACTTTTTAAACAACGAAAGATAAATTAAATTTCAATTCTAAATGGTAACTTGACTGCATAAAATAAACAATTAAATCAATACATTACTAATTTATTATATTTCTGTATTTTTGAAAGGACTGGAAACATAATATGAAAAGTACTTTTTGTTAAGTCTTAAATTTAGTTCACACGCACAGTTAGTTAAATATGAAACATCTACAAAACAAAAATATTTGATAAAATGAAATTGTATCATAAATAAAGGATTTCCTTGCTAAAATTACAAAGGTAAACTAATAGTTTTATTCAAAATCAGCATAAACCTTTCAATATCTCAAATTTCTCTCAAACATATCATTTTTCCAAAAAAATATATTTTTAGTATACAAAAAGAAACAGGTCTTACTTCCATAAGTTGTTGCATCTGTGGGTTACTTGTAATTAACTGTCTCATATATTCAGGATTGTTCATCATTGATTGCACCATGGGGTTTTCCATAAGTTGGCGCATCATATCAGGGTTACTCAGGAACTGGAAAATAAATATAAATTTATGATACATTAACTAATTTTTACTCTACAGGAATATTTTGAAATTTAAAATCAGTTGCTTACACTCAGGAAACAAATATAACTTATAATGAAAAATCAGTTATGGTTTAGATATACCAGCTAAGTTTCAAGAACCACCAATAAGTATTTACAGTAAGGTTTTAGTAACCAAATATAAATCATTGTCAGGGTTAGTATGCTATGTAATAATTAACAAGTTACTTTTTTTAATTACTAACTAGCTTATATCCTATGTTTTGGCTATTAATCTTCTACCATCTTCAGGAGGGTTCTGAAATTACTGTGTTTATGGTGATAGTAGCTGGGATTCAATCCTGGGTCTTCTTGATAGGAAGACTAGTGCACTATCTGCTCGCCCACAATCTCCCCCATTAGGGCTTTAAGTTTACTAGCTATTTGTAAGTTTTCACGAGGGGCACCCAAATTTTGCTGAATTCTATTCTACAATGAGTGTGCTATCAGTTAAAAGGGCTTTGAAAACTTCTTTTATGATTGTGTGGTTCATATCATAGTATTTTTTGTATTATTCCATTTTATTGTTTGGTTTTCTCTGTCATGATGGGCATTTGGAGATATTTCAGTATTAAACAGTTATGTATATCTATTATGCTCCTGAATTCTAACTGTTGTAAATAATATTTCTGCACTTCATCAGGTATTTATGTGATCTGGTTTGCAGTAATTATGATCCTAATGCATTGAGGCTTCTGAATATATTTCTTATTTTATGTTACTTACACATCCTCTGTATGTTTTCGGAAGGACCTTTGTCAAGTGAATATGGCTGTAAGTCTGTAATTTTCTACCTGTTTATTCTTGGTGTTTATCTTCTTTATTTACTTTATCCATTATCAGTATGAATCACAGTGTTGTGTTTTTCTTCCTTCTTCTTAGGATCTTCTGAATTACAAATCTTAATTATTCTGCAAACAAAGCAGTCTATGATGCTCATCTTTATATGGTTGGGATAGTTTGATTGAGAGTTGAGGTATTTAACAGTATCTGTGGGTTTCCTGTAAACTCCTGTGGTATGTGAGTTTATTAACTTCTTCTAAACCCATTGTGAATTATATGGATTCTGTCTGTTAAGATAATTTATGAAATTCAAAATCTTGTCTGCAGTGTGTAACCATATCACAAATATATTGTCAACATAGGATCATGATGTAAAAGCCTCAAAAGAAGGTGAAGCATGGAGAGATAGCAAAGAAATTAACTAGGTAATAGTTGAATATGAGAAACTGGAGAGAGAGAAGGAGAAAGAGGAGACTTACACGCTAAAAGAAGAAACTCAAGCAGTGGAGGCTCATGCAACAATTAGCCCAAACTTCAGCAAGAAGTTCTAAAACATTGATGTGTAGGAAAGTCTTGTCATCTGTCCATAGGCCCTGAAATTCCTGATCGTTGAGATATGCACTCCATCCTTGAAGCAGAGCATCCGTGAAAAGTTGGATCTCTGTACATGGTGGCAGCAGAACACCTATTACAGTATTGTTCTGATCTAACTACCACTCAAGATCTAATATGTTGATCCTGAATAAGGAGACTGAAGAATTCAGTGAATCGCTGTTCATGATCTGTTGGTTGCATAGAGACCACTGAAGGGATCTTGCGTACTCATCCCAAAGGAATGAGTGATTCAAGTGATGCGCATATCCCCAAAAGAGAGAAAACCATCCTTGCCATGGGAGGAGACATAAACGTTGGACTGACTGTTTCATAGGGTGGAGCTAGATAGGATTTGGCCGAGCCTGACTGAGATGTGTTGAAGACACCCAGATGTACGATATATTGTGTTCAAGTTAGAAAAGATTTCTCAGCTCTGATAAGAAATCCTGCCCCTATTGCTTCAGAAAGCAGAACCTGGGTGTGACATTCCACCAACTGATAAGATGGTGCCAGCAGTATCCAGTCGTTTATGTAACGGTGTGTGCACCAGCCCAGGGAATGGAGGTGACTGAAAAGGTTTGTGCAATGTACAGAACTTATATGGTCCCAGTGCTAGTCTGAAGGGCAGAGCCCTGAACTGCAGCACCTGACCCTTGTGTACAAAACACAGATAGTGGCAGGATGACTCTGCTATGGGAATGTGCAGATAGGCATCAGCAACACTGAACAAAAAATTCCAAGCTAGAATGAGGAATGACTCCATCATGAAATTTGGAGGATCTAAGAATTGACTTAGATAAGAAAGATCTATGAACGGACACCAATCTCCCATCTTCCTGGTCAAAACAAACATACAGGAATAAAACTAGAAAATTCTCTCCACTGCCGACTTGACCAACAAATCTCTAATAGCCGTGGTATGAAGTTGCGAACTCTGAGGATCTGCGGGAGGCAGAAATAGTACAGGTTGGGGGGATAATGGTGATGGTGATGTGAACTGAATGACCAATTCTGGTGCAAGGACCTGTAGATCTATGGTAAAGTTTTTCCAAACATCCAGAAATTCTCAGAGTTGAGCCATCATAGACCCCAAAGGCATATGGTAGCCACTGCCACCACTGGCAGCATTCCGACTGAGCGGAAGAATCTCGTGGATACAAAGGTCAAGACACTTGAATAAGGTAGAACTATGACCCCATGTAGGAGCAGAGGAAAGTCTAGAAGCCAAAAAAAAAAAAAAAAAAGAGATGAATGCACATGGGTGACATCAACTCTTGATTTCAAAGACTCTGGAATGCCTGCAAAAATCAAAGGTCAGAGAAAAGGGGCTTCTCGTAACTCAAGGAGAGCTGTAGCAGGTACACAAACACCATCCAACAGACTAGGGAAAGTGCAGAAGCTGGCAATCAAACCAAGGTGGATGCTAACAATGGTCCCAACTCATCATCAAATTGATGTAGCGATTGCTGAGACTTCAGAAAAAAAATGTAAGGATGATAAATATCTCAGCATCGTAGTTATGGTAAACTGAATCCTAGAAAATTATTATCTATTCAGGTTGACCACAGACTCTGTTCTGGAACTCCACATTTCCAGGAGAGGGTCTATTCTCTGAGAACCTAAATATGTGTCAACCTGGTGGTGATAGGCTAAAGCATGTTGTTCTGACAAACGTGTTGGATAAGGCAGAACTGTCCCTTCATGTAACTGAGCAGTACATCTCCTTGCACAAGCCGCAATATCAGGGGATGGAGGGAGAACTAAGTACTTGCCCTCAGACCTTTCTGCCATCAAGGAAGGCACAGACTCAAAAGCAACCGGGGACCTAAAATATTGCACAATCGATTTACTAACCAAAAAAAAAGGAGCTGGACGCTGCTAATTCAAACTGACTTCCTAAGAAGCCGACAGAGTAAAGGAAGGCACCAGAAAAAGTGAATCTAAATTCTCTCCAGAATGTCCAGGACCATTCGCAAATGCAGCCTCAGAACCCCCCTCCGGAGAAACACCACCAGACTGAATGTATGTATCCATCTCACTATGGATAAAATCATCAAAAGCTTCAACTGAGAGCAACCCCCCTCCCCCGATTACTTTTTTTTAGAAAATCAAATATGTAACAAGAAAAATGAGGGGTGATTGGAAAAAATTGCAAACAAGGAAGAATAGTCAAAGTATTTCCAATGGTCATACTATAGAGAAACCTGTTACTAAATGCAACACTCATTGTCAGGTCCCATTGATGATACATATTTGGCTGGCACAACACTGGTTTCCTCTACTTCACCAATTGGCATCAAGGACCCCTCTTTCTCTGCTTCATTCCACCTCCCTCTTGTTCCAACCTTATACATTTCTTTTTCACCCATGGGTGTCCTCCTGGTGTAAATCATATGTTTAACCTGATCTCTTAATACATTTAACCTAACAAAAGTTATTTTCTGATAATCCACTTGACCATATTTAAACAATCTCCAACTTAAAAGACATTTGAAAATAAAAAACATAATCATATTATGACTAAATGCACTATTAAGCTTAGAGTGTGTGTTATCACTCAGCAAAAATAATTAGTGCCCAATCACCAATTTGAAGATTATGCTGACAAAATCAAAAATCCTCAATTGAAAGAGTCTATATGCTACTAGGGAGGTCAACAACACTCTAAAGTAAAAAATATTATAAGGAAATTTGGCACGTATTTTATTATTTTTAAGTCATGTATAGAGGATTTCTTAAAATAGATAAAAATAACTTAAAAAGAACAATTTATGCACCTATAATAAAAATAAAACTGAATACAATTTTTATAAGCATCACTGTTACTTTTTTGGAGAATTGAATTTAAAGCATGAATGTGATATTGATTTTACAATGCTATAACTATAGAGTTGGGTGATTAACTTGAAACTTAATTACCCATGAGCACTGATTATATCAATTAGTGTCACATAAAGTATTCAATGAATCAAAATTACAATTAAATTGATTAATGTCACAAAATAATCAACTAGTATTTTCCATTATTAATGTTTTTTGATTACCCCAACTAGCCAATAATTGCAACTATTATAAAATTGATTAGTCGTGAAAATGATCAACTAATCCAAATTAGTGCTTTCACTTACTTTGTACCATTTCTGATTATACAAATATTCAGTAATCAAAATATTGTCATTATTATTTTATATATATTCAAGTTTGTTCAGCTTAAGTGATTAGTGGTGATTCATGAAAATAATCAACTAACTGAAATTAAGAGTATTATTTTCAATCATACCAACTATCAAAGTACTCAAAATGTTGCCATCATACTTTTTAAACACAAAGCTACAAAATGAGCTATCTGTTCTCTGCCCACTACAGATATCAAAATACAATTTTTAAATTGTTGTTTTTTATTTTATTTTTACTAATTCAAGTTTGTTCAGCTCTAGGCAAGACCCATGGCAAATTCAAGATACTTTAGTATTAAATAAAGTATAAATTTACTGTATTTTTTTCACATTGTGTTATGTTTATAATTTATAACTGTGAAACTCTAATCTTTATTACTGAATAATATGTAAAATCTATTTCTGCATTGTAATTTATAACTTACAAAATTTTATTTTTTTTATGTGAAAAAAATTATAAATTTCTCTTTTATGCATTGTGTATGTATGACATTAATAAGACCAAATCTCCTACATTCTGTGCTCTGGTGGAAGTTGTGACAAGCACTGGCATGTCTGGAACACACCATAAAGGGTTTACAAATAAAAATTTGTCTAATACAGTTGAAGTATGTTAAAAATAAGTACTTCATGTAGCAAGTTCTGATATTCTTTTATTTTTTTCTATGATTGTCAGTTTTGTTGGTCAGATCTCATGCATTCTTAACAGTGTTTTACAAAATAATTTTATTTCCAACAATGAAAAACATATTCAATTAACTGAAGCATGATTTAGGTCTTGGCTAAAACTATGAGTTTTTTAAATCATTTACTTGCAAGTTTTTTCAAGGTAATTTCATATGTACATAGCCATCTCATGTGAGAATATTCAATTAGGTGAATGTAATAAATTAAGGAACCTAACAATTAATTGATTAGTAAACTTCATCAATTGCATGGCTCTGTGTGATTTCAGAGGTTTATACAATGTTCAAATTATCTAATCAACTAATTAATATTTGTTGTTAATCCAATCTACATGTACTTCTTCAAGATAGTAACATTTTAAGTTTTTTCTACAGTTTATTCTCAATAGCTTGAAAAATAGAAAATGTTCTGTAAACAAACCTTATTTTCCAATATAACTATCTGAATACCTAAGAAACAGAATTTATAAAGAAAACTATATTAGGTCTAACTAAATTATGTGAATTAATTACCACTAAATTGACACAATACATTTGAAAACATGTAATTAGTGTGAGCTTAAATACATTAAAACTCAACTGGAGATTTAAATAAAAGTAACAAACAGAACTTGAAATATTAAAATACCTCCTGTTGCATTCTCTGCTGCATATCCATAAAGTTAGCAGATCCTAAACCCAAACCAGCTAGTCCTGGTAATCCACCAATACTTCCAAGCCCAAATGGTGTGGCAGAAATATCAGCTCTACTCTGCTGACTCTGCAAAAATTTTTAAAGTTCAGACTTGTACACACAGAACAACTTAAATAAAAACTGTTAAAAACAGATCTACTATCCTCTTTAGATACAAAAGTATGGAAAATTGTACTATTGATTTAGAAACATGTAAATACAAAATGTAGGGGTAACATCAAACTTGTTACTTAGAATAAGAACAGTACCAATTTTGCATTAATACACCATTTTGCTACATTTAGAAAAGAGTATTTCAAAAGTCTTCCTACACAATTTTTTTCCCTAAAATACTTAAAACACACATCAAACTAATCTATTTCAAATTTATAAAGTACACACAGAAAGAATTAAATTAAATTAATATTTACTGTGCATTTGAATATTTACATTTTCCTACACTGAAAATGTATTTCCAATAGATTTTACCTCCTCAAACATAACTTTTTTTTTACTTGTATTGCCCTCTATATGCGCAAATTTTCACTCGCAGCTAGCCTTGATACTCCCACTTATCATCAAATTTTCACATAAGGCACCTGCATAATGGCATGCAATTAAGCTTGCGACAATCCTCCACTAAGATGAGTGAGACACAATTCCAACTTCAGCTGACTCCCTCTATGCCACTTAACTCAACTTCACTTTGAGATTGAGCATGAGTAACATAAAAGGAAAAATGGACACCAGAAGTGGGAAGGAAGAGTCAGAAGTTACAATGAGGTACAAAACTATAGGAAAAAGTTAACTTTCTATATGATATCTGACCTCAGCTAGAACATAACAGCTAGAATTCCACACTGACCTAGTGGAGGAACCAGTGTAACTTCACCTAGATGAACCCCCTTCAGAAAGCCCCTGGGTGTATGAGAATAAAGGATATGTAAAACACACCCGTGGAAGACCACACCACACCTTATCCAGGTATACTATTCATCCATGAAAGTGAGGTGTTGCAATAAGGGCAGAAACATAGGAGGGACCTCATAAATTAAATGATGTAAAGTGTAAACCTCATGATGTAAAGTGGCTAGGGTGCAGCATACCATAAGGGGAAGTTCAACCTCAACCAACACCAATGGAACTGTGATAGAAATATCCAGCCCATGGTAGAAAGGGAGACTTCTACCATTCACCTCGGACATGGGAACTGAAAGGGAAGAAGATCTTCCATTCCAAGGACCCTGATCATCATGTGTGCATGTTCAACACAACCAACACCAGTACCCACAGGAAACAGACATTACAAAGAAGGACAGCAATCTGGCAATTCAAGTCCAGTCCATAATCAGGCATTGGAGTGTACCTGGGCCACTCATATGTGAGGACTTATGTGGCTGGTCCAGCTCCAACCAACACAAGTACCCCCCAGGAACTGATATCTGGGCGACAGTAGGAAAAATGGCACCCAACTGCAAGAGTGAACTGCATTTTGGCAGAAATTGTCCAGTCCATAACCAAGCGGCATCTGGAATGGTACATAGGTCCACAGGAATGTCTATATACCATCTACACTGTCCTACTCTCAACTAAGTGGAATTTCACACGCTCAGGATAAAGCATCCACGGTCCACCATCTCAGCAGTTAGAAGCTGGTAAATGATAAGGGCTCACATACTCCACTGGACAAAGGGAGGGGGTGAATAAGGCATTGGAGAGTCTGGAGGAATATAGCACCAGAGACAGGCAATGGGTAACTGCAGAACAATAATTGAAAAAGCAGACCATTCCTGGTTCAGTCAAATGAAGGAGCAGCAGGGATGGGTAGCAATCCCCTCCTGCTTCACTCATGTTAGTCCATGAGTGTATGGTCTGGGATGAACATATTTATGATGCAAAACACCATGAGGAAAACCTACAAGTGGTCTTGCAGAAACCTCATCTCAAGCATGGGTGTTATTTATTGACCTGAATGACCAGTGGGATCCAGATATATAGGAAAGGTTCCCTGTGTAAAAAAAAAGTTTATAAAAATAGCACCTACCCAGTCATAGAAAATCTGTAGAGCTAAAGATGGCTACAAGAGGTAAATGGTAACTGGTGGAGTAGGAAATGGCCATATGATACAAATAATTTGAGATAAATGTATAGAGAGTGGTCCATATACCAGCATGAACTATATCTTCTAAAGGAGAATGGAAACAGACAGCCAGGAACATGGTAAGACGACAGATTTGATAAGGAAGAAACTTGGAAGAGACAACAATCATCAGTAGAAAGAAAATAATAAGCCAAACAAATCTGCTGGTGAATCCAACCTGAACGGGTAATAGGAGAAAAATCATGGGAAAGGGAAGGATTCCAATGAATAAAGAAATGGGAACCATGGAAGGGAGCAGTGTGAACCACATAACAGCAGAGGCCCCAGACAGGACATAAAAGATAATCTGGATCTGAAAGAGGATAAAGTACTTTTATCCATCAAAAAATTTCATATGTGAAATCTTTATAATGTCTGGATAGCTATCAAACGTTTCTTTATGTTTTATTTGTTATTTTCAGTAATTAACCTCTGTATGGGTTTGGTAGATTTGGACGATCTTGCACAGCCATAAAAAATTAGAAAATAAACATAAATTATGCCTCTTTCATTCTAGAATGAACACAAAAACATAAATGTTTAGATTAAATAGCTTAAATCTCATAACATTATACATTTATATATATATATATATATA
>NW_013668590.1:58539-101827 GCF_000517525.1 Limulus polyphemus
TTTACTCTAAAAAAATATGAAATTTTGAGCAGACTAAAGACACAACCTACCTCCTCGAAGTATTGGTTCAAAAGAAAAAATTTGGTGCTAGCCACATTAAAAATGCTGAGAAAACCACTACGGGACATTCTGAGCTTCTGATTGGTTATTCATGTCATATACAGAAGTTAGTGTATACGAGGGAGGGTTTCCAAAAATGGAAAGAGGTGGGCAGGGTGCCACTGTAATTAATTTATTACATGAGCAATAGCTTAGCAAACAGAAAAATCATTCTTATTTTATATTCTAGCTTGTCACTATCTGTAACTTGAGTTTCTAATTCGTATGAAACTGAAGACTTAATATTTTGACTTTACAAACAGCTAATTTGAACCAATGCTGCATTCAACATACCATGTAACAAATAATGCTTGAATATGGCTTGAATAGGTAATGAATAGTTTAGTTTTATTATAATAAAGCAGACCTTATAACTTGATATCGTATGTTTGTCAGTTTATTTTTATTATACTAATGTAGACCTTATAACTTGATATAGTATGTCTGTCAGTATAGTGTTATTATTATAATAAAGTAGACCTTATAACTTGATATATAATTTACAATGTTTAAACAAGATTTTGTCATCATCAGGTACCTCCAATCATTATTAGTCTCAAAGTGGGTTCCTCGTCATTGAATTTGAATACCATGTGACACACAGAAATCAATGTTTATCTGTTTTGGTAAGAAATTGCATAATGTATAGTTCTAGAATTTGTATTATAATCTACAGTTTGATACCAAACTTAATGACATAAATTTATGAAATAGTAGTTCAATAAAATTTTTAATGTGAGTCAACAAATGAGCTGACATGGCCTTTCACCTGTGACCCATCTTGAAAGGGTTAAGAGGTTGATATACAGAGATGACTCTGCTACTGACCAACAGTCCAAAATCTCCTACATGTTCAGATACGCACCCTAAACCAAAAGAGAAGTATCTGTGAAGATGTGCACCTCCAGAGAAGGAGGAGGAAGAGAAACAGTCACTGTGGTGTTGTCTTGGTTCAATCAAAAGGCAAAGTTCACATGATGTGAAGGAGTAAGATAAATAGAGGTGTCAAAGGGATATTAAACATGGTTTCACAGATCTTGGAAAGCCCACTGAAGTGGTCGCATGTGGGCTCAACTGAGGCGAATGAGAGCCTCCAAAGAAGACCACATTCCCAAAAAAGATAGACCCTCTTGTACAGTTGGAGAAGGAAAAGAGGAAATGGTCTGCACCAAAAGCTCCATATATTGCAAGCAAAAGGAATAAAATTTGGCCCAGCTGAAATGGGAATTGAAAAAATTTCCTGAGATGAACAAGGTATTGAGTGGAGAGAGGAAGGACTTCACAACCTTGACCAGCCAACCTAACGATGCAGCTTCTTGAAGAGGAAACTGAGTGTGAAGGGAAGAGATGGCATGTAAAGGAGCAAGAAGAAGTCATCTATGTAATGGTAGAATCAAAGGACCCTGAAATGGAGAAGACAGGTAAAGGCCTTAATTACCTGACAAAAATGTAGGTAGCCAAAGCCAGCCCAAATGAAAGAGCCTGGAATTGGTAGACAGAACCCAGATGGACAAAATGAATAAAATGCCAGCATGTTGGGGAGATGGGTATGTGGAGGTAGGCATCCAAGACATCTACCTTCTTCATCAACAGACCAGAAGTGAAAACCTATCAAACACAAAGGTATGACTCCATGGGGAATCAAGAAAGATCGAGAAAGCAGTTCAAGAAAGAAAGACCAACAATGAGACACCAGTACCCAGTCTTCTTGGGGACATTGAACAAATGGGAAAAGAAACCTAGCTGAGAAGGATCCACCTGTTCCACAGTGCCTTTGTGAAGAAGGTCAAGAACTGCCTCAGGCAGATGCAGGCTGGAAATGTGATCCCAAGGAAGGAGAAGGAAATGGGAGGAAAGAAAGAAAGAACCTATAGAACTCAAGGGTCTGTTGTGAAAGACTCCCACACAGTGGCTAAATGCAAAAGCCTGGCCCCCACCAGACCTGTAGCTACCACATAGTCACTGAGACCACTGGGGCTCTGAATCTTTTGATGAAAAAAAAAGCAACTGACGTTGGAGACACAAAGCAGGAACCAATAAATAGAAGAAGGATGGGAGGAGAAATGGGATCAGGCTCAGGAGGAGGTTGAGACAGATGGAAAACCAATGAGGAAAGGGAAGTGTGTAAATGGAAGACTCAACTCTGGATTGTAAAGAGTCAGAAAGGCCTCCAAAGATATTTTGCCTTAAAATGGGAGACATATGTAATTCCCATGTGGAGGTTGGGGTAAACATACACGGGATGACACGGCATCCCATCTCAAAAGTTCCCAACAACAGAGGAGCCATGTCTAGAGGAAAAGAGTGGAAGAGGATAATCATGCCAGTGAAAAACATGAGGACACGAGTCTCCAACAAAAACCTCTCTAGGGAATGATGAAGGGTCTCAGACAAAGTGGAATGAAGGAGGAGGGAGAACAAGGTGAGGTGGATACAGGAGATCTGAGGTTGGTAAAACATGACCAAAGTATTGTGATTCGAACCCCACAGAGACAGAAGAGAATTCAATTGTTGCAAATCCAAGAAAGGAAACTCAGACCTATAGTGAGTCAAAGCATGGGCCTCCATTTAAGTGAGGGTCAAGACATACTGACCCCAGAATGTAATTGGTCCACAAACCTATTGGTATGAATCCCAATATATGGTGAGAAGAGAAAACAAAATGACCCACAATGTCTTACTTAAAAGGGAAGAGGAGGAATCAAAGGAAATGATAGACAAGGACAAACATAACAATCCTGGTTTATCAATTCCAGGAAAAGAGGAGGAGGTCTGGACATATCCACTAGAGCTAAACATGACAGTATGGCATAGGCTGGGAAGGAAATAGGCTGTCAAAATCATCATCCTTCTATTCAGGCACTCTTGAACAAGGCATAACAGGATGATCTACAGGCAAATCTGAAGGTTGCATGAAAGTGGCCAACTCCTGGCAAAACAACCCCATAACACCTTTCACGGATAATTGCAGACCTGACACCATTGTAGATGAAGTAAGAGTAACTGCTGTAGGACCAGCAGTAAAAGTAGTAGTAACATTAAACTCTGAATTCATGAAAACAATGAGTGGAAATAATACAAAATCCACACAGGGAACTAAAAAATAATAATAAAGACACACAATATTAATGTGTATAAATGGAAAGTGAAATGTAACAAACTAAAAAACAACAACAAACAAACAAGTCACTGATTGCAATTACATGAATAAGGCTCAAGCCAAAAAACAAATCTAAGCATCATGAGTGCCAATCGAGAAGCAAAGTTGAGTTAAATGGCAAAGAGAGAGTCAGCTGTGTTAGGAATTGTATCACACTTCTACTGGTGGAGGATTGTCGCATCCTTATTTGCATGCATCTGACTCATGTGAAAACACGTGAGGTAGGTGTGAGTATCAAGACTAGTGGCAAGCAAACATTTATGCATATAGAAGGCAGTACAAATCAAGAAAAGCTATTATGTAAGGGAAAGTAAGATATTGTATCGGAAAATTATTTTTGTCACTTTGTTTTCAACTAAAATACACCATACATATTCACAATTAAAAACAGATAGTTATATGTAGTGATTTTCAACATGTTTTTTATTGCACTTGAAAAAGTGAAGTAGAAAATTTCATATTAACAGATACAGAGAACTACTAGGAGGAGATATCTATCTTACATGCATTAATTCAGGCTGCATATTTATATAAACCTGAAATAAAATTAAAATTATATTTTTCTTAGTTACAATTTGATGAGAACACTAGTGCATATATATATTAGTCTTTGTTATCAGAAAACAATTTTGAAAATCCCAAACTTGTTAGTTGTCACATTAATTTTGTAACTTTCAAATAAATGTCTAAAAGTAGTTTTTTCTCACACTTGAGTACAAGACATAACACAGAAATTTTCTTTACACAAAGGAATATCATAGCTTTCTGTATAACTACAAGATTCAATTGATTTTGATTTTTTAACTCAAGAAATGTAAAAAATGGTAACTGTAACTGCTAAACATACAAAAAAAGTATGAACTTTAGTGTTACCCCTACTAAAGAAGAGTCATAATTATATACCCAAAAAAGTTTGAATTTCAAATTCTTGAGAGTACCAAGCCACTTTGTTTATTGTGTTATATTACAGGCATTATATACTATACAAATTTTACACAATTTATATTTAATATCTAGAAACCTATTCTCAATATCAGTTTACTCCTACTGCATGGCAGTAACACAAATTTCAAACAAATATACAAACTAAAAGAATTAGTTAACTTTAACCCTTATATTAATTACTTTTAGGGTACAATGTATAAGAAGAGCAAAGTTATACATGTGTTAAAAACCAACAACATATCACACCACTGAAAAGATCTTGAATTGGAATTTAAAAGTTTAAACATAATATGTCAACTGATAACTTGAAACTCTTATATAGGGATTCCCAACATTTTATGTAAGGAATGAAAAGCAATCTGAATGAATTTTGAGAGCTACATTTTGGCTAAACAATCATTATTGCTTGGCTGTAAAGTTGATCACATTTATTTTCCCATATAATAATTTTAACCATTATTTTGATCTTCCATAAGTAAATATAAAACTTGCTTTTTTTTTTCAGAGTTTATACTTTCTCTACTGTTTTTTTATATAATTCCCTGTGGTGAATGAAGTCTTTACAGAATAATAAGTTTAGTTTGTAAGTAAAAAAAATTGTGATAAAACTACTTATGGATAGAACCAACAACATTTTTCCTAAATTTATTTCTACATATAAGCTTATTGTATCCTTTTCAAATAAGTATCTACAATTTTATGGATTAACAAATTCAGGAAATATTTAGAACAAAGGTGATTGCTAGCAATAACAACAGAAGTGTGGGTCTTACTACAAAGTAAAGATTGTAAGAAGGAAAAAGATAAAATTCTTATGTGGTACTGGTACTAGTAGTATTACGTACAAATCACACAAATTTATCATTCTAAATACTGAATCATATTATCATTATTATGAACTATATATAAAATTATGCTAAATTATTGAGCTTAAAACTACAAATTTAAATGCAAAAAATATTAAAAATCACAATCTCTTTCAGTTCAAAGTGCTAAGCCTAATTCATGTAAAGACCTTGCACTCGCCACTCAATAGCAATTAACCCTAATAATCGTGGATCAACTTCTTTCCTAAAAATATATCTATTCTCAGTTAATATTTCAATATAATGATTAATATAAATAGATATACGATGTAGTATGATTTAAGCTACTATATAAAAATTACATACATCCCATGCAGTTTTTTCCAGAAGCAAGTTTTCTAACACTTATAGAAAAGCAGTTTTACAACTGGGGTTTAACATGCCCAAACACTGTTTTATAAAGAAAAAAGACTAGAAAAAGTTTAGATACCAATCACAGATTGCAGGACCAATGCTGAAGTGGAAGGAAAAATGTTAAAAAAAAATTTAATTCTTAGAGGGCACTTATTTACAGTCTAAAATGTATTTTAGGATTTTTTCATTAAATTCCCCTTTAAACTTCATTAAATAACACAATTTTGTACAAATAATTGAATTTTATGCTACTATTTACAAAAATAAAATCTGAAATCCAATAAAAGATAAGTTCTCTAATTTTTTTTCAAATGTGATTTTGCCCTCACGATAAGATCAAAATGGCCACGGCAGGTAACGGATTAAAAAATAACTTGTTTAGAATTTCTTGTTTTACTAGTATCAGCTAATCATTATATTGAAGGGTAATTGTTTGTTTTTTTACACTCATAACATAGATAAATTTATGTGTAAAAAATGCAGTGACTGTTCTTAAAAGAAAAGTATTTACAAAAGTAGTCTGTGTATTTTTTACATAAGAAGAGTAACTGGTAACAACACCTATCATTTTATTGTACAAAGCATACTGGTGAAATAGAGAGAGAAGGAACAAAAACATTATCAGATGACACAAAAATCTGGATAGTTACTCTTTATCCATCAAACCGCCCTTCAACTTCACCTTTTCTATCCACTCCTACAGACAAAAGTCACTTGCTATCTTAAGTAAGATCATAGCTATTCACTAGTAGCAGAGGTATGTTTTAATCATAGAAAATTATGAAAAATGTTTTTCTAATTACTATACATGATATAAATGTCAATTGTCTGCATTCCATGATTCAAATCAACATGTATATGTATGCGTTTTATTTCTGTTTCTGACATCCTCACTTTTGTTGCTTTACATTTTCTTTCCAAAACAAAGAAAAGAAGAACAATAATATTATCATTTGTTTGTTGATGGTTACCATAATTTTCCAAATATAATATGCTCTGAAATATAATACACTTTAATCTTCATGAACAAAGAGTCAAATCTGCCTTATCACCATAAATAATACACACCAGGACTTTTGCAATACTGCTGTCAACGAAACTCTTTGATGACAAGAATGATAAGAGTGTCTACATAATCTCTAATTACGTTTCACCGTAGTGCTTGCTATCTTTGCAATTGCAACCAGCAAAAAAACCTTGTCAAAATGTTAGAGTACAGTAAAATTGATAAAAGTGAGTTTACCTTAAAGCTTGGTATGTAGAGAAGTTAAGCCAGTTATTCAAGGACAGTGGTTTGGACTCAGAATTTGAAGGTTTCACCAACAATGGTTTGCAGTTTTGAATACATAAACATAATGTAGCAATAATAGTTTTGCATTTCCTTACATTTCTAAGTGTGCATGGAAATAAATCTCAAGAATCATAAGACTTAGCTTCTAGATCATTTTATTTCAAAAATCATGTTTAAATGAATGAAAATGGGAGACAATTTTCATTTATACCATAGAAAAAGAGAATTAATAAGACATGCCATTAAAATGCAATTGTTCTAGTATGTGTGCATTATTATTTACAATGCGTGTTGGAAAAGATGGTCTGGACTGACTATAAAAAAATCCATTTAGATTTGTTACCATATATTATATGCAGCCTAAATTTCAGATAAATTTTTAGTGAAAAAAAGTATTTTACATTCAGAAATTAGCAGTAATTTCTCTTACAAAGTTGCTGCTTTTAATATGATGGGAGTGTCCAGATATGTTCATAAACATAAGAATAGTGATATTCCAGTATTAAGAAGAGCTATGTCAATATTCCAGATCTGTCCAAAAATCTGTATAAAGAGGCTGAGTATGTGAAAATGGTTTTAGAACTTCACCAGTCATTAGTCCATGTTGCCATGCCTGGTCTTGTTCTGTCTGACAACTGTGCATCTTGACAATAGTCCTGCAACATAGTTTTCATAGTAAAGGGTTTCTTCATAAGGCTATCATATCCAAAGCACACTATTCCTCCTTGTAGGGTTTCCATAGCCCATCTAGTTTATGAGAATGATGATTTCTCAGTGCTTATTTCAACAGTCCATGGATAACTTGGTCACATGGATGGCTTTTGCCACTGTCTCTTGTGTTTGTGGATTCTTACCTATTACAAGATGTCACACTTTATTTACCATGGCTGGGGTATGATTTCTTGATGGCCTCTTTCTGCTTGATTCTGGTACCCCAAGTTGATCCATATTCCTTTGTTTTCCAATGCCATTAAGTGCAATAAATATCCATTTTTGAAATTATAAATCCTGATCTGAAAACATCAAAAGTGGTAAACTTTCTGTGGCATCATACTAGCTATGAAATTCTAAATTTGCAAATGTATTTCTAACGCATACTATTTCACCGTGACTTTATATAAATAGTATTTGTCACATGACTTGCTGATTAGCATACTTAAAATGGGTTTAATACAACATATTCAATCCTCTGTACAGTAACTGTAGTGTTACTCAAACCTTTCTTCTAATAACACTAGACTTACTACTGTGTCTCTAGATCAGTGGTTTACAAATGTATGTTACAGTAAGCTGACAGAGAATTTGCAAGAGTTTACGAAATGAAGAATTATTAAAATAAAAAATAAAAAAATATTGCATATGGTGGCAAGGGTGTCATGCAAATCAAGGTAAGTGGATTAGGGTGTTTTTGGTAACCTAGATATTCTGTACATGGAAACTAATATTTTTTGTCCATTTATCAGTCCATTTAGACAAACAGCAATAATATTTTTTCCATGTTTAAAAAATTTAACTTCTTTTCTTAAAAAATGGTCAGATTTCTATTACATACATTGTTCATTTAAGAAAAGAATAATCTCAAACAAATGAGCTTTATTTGTATCTTGACTGAAACCTGAACACACGTACTGTTCCATTTATGCATTCTGATTAATACTAGCAAAGAGCAAGAAGAGAACTGATAAAAACAGCAATAGTTGTTTACTACTCTTTGAATGATTATTCCTCTTAATCTCTATATATCCATTTTAGTATGGTATATTATTTTAAAACTAAAAATAATATATCACCAAAAATGGGATTCGAATGCCAGCTATCAGGGAAAGCTATTAACAATGATTCAGTTTATCAGACCAATACACCATTCCCTCATTTCACTTTTCCATGTGTACCTAGACTTGTAAAACAGCAGTTTTAACTTAGTGGATATGAAAATCAATATGAAAACCAGCTATCAGGGAAAGCTATTAACAATGATTCAGTTTATTAGACCAATACACCATTCCCTCATTTCACTTTTCCATGTGCACCTTGACTTGTAAAACAGCAGTTTTAACTTAGTGGATATGAAAATCAATTTCCCATTAAAATTATTACAAAAGTTTTCATAAAATATATTAATATGTGTGCTATAGTTATAAACAATTCCTAGTTCAGTGGAACCTTGTTTCATATTACTCATCCTTTGTTTACTCTGTTTCCCCTTTTAACAAAGAAAAGAAGTTTATCACTTTTTTGACTGTTAACTTCTCTTAATCTAAAACAGATATGAAGCAGTTACTTTTAAAACCTAAGAATAGTGGCATTCCAGCATTATAATGGCTGTACCAATACCCAACATCTAGCCAAAAGTTCTGTCCTGTATATCTTTCTATCTATATATATACATATATAAAGTAACAATAGTGTTATTCCATCCTTCTGACATAACTTTCATTCTTTATGCTTTTTTTAATATAATTACCAAAACAGGAGCAAAGTTCTGCCAACTACAACACCTATTTCTAACAACTTGATACGGTGTATAAATGTATATTATTTCAAAATTGAAAGTCTATCTATAAAAATATGTATAACCAGAGGTTATCTACATTCCAAATATAAATGGTTGAAAGATTTTAGTATAGAAAAAAAAGTAGTGATTAAAGATAGAAATAAAAACAAATGGGAAAGTTAGGGGATAAACTCTTACTGAATATAGGCCATTACACGTATTCTTACTTCAAACCTTATGTTTCTTTTTCTTCCAATGACTTGGAAGTTCAGAACTGAAGCCTAACATAACTAATGTAATACTAATAAGAAAATTGTAAGTAAGCTAATGTTATGATTTTATCTTTTTACCTTAATGTATCATATTATGCTTATTCTTATCTTTATAAGAGGCCAAACTGTATTTCCTTGGGTTGCTGACCCAAGCTGTGTCGATTTGCCTTGAACAGATGAAACTGCAGTTCACAGCAAAGGATGCAGCCAATCAAGGATTGCATTAGGCTTCTACATCACAGATTATATTTACACAGCTGAATTTTATAACTGCAACCTGAAAAGAGCCACAAATGTGTGTCCACAGAATTTGTGCAGTATAATACAGAGGAAAACACTGAAGAAAAAAAACTGAATTGCTTAGATGATATTCAATTTGAAATACTAATTTGTTGGATTTATGAAAATATACATGTTCAGAAAAATTTCTGATTCTTTGTTGGCTAATTTATGCATAGATATTAAAGAGAAGTTACTGTCATATGTTGCAAAGAAATGAAAATTAAATAATTTACTGTGTCAAATTTTCCAGCACATTATCAGTAGTTTTGTTACTTCTATAAACGGTAGCTGTATGTGCTACTACCCCACATATACACAGAAGATTGAGTTCATTATATTAAACTGACTTTGAATATGCAAATCAGCACATATCAGTACTTTTTTCAATACTGTTTGGTATTTTATAGTGTGATGCAACCAAAAACTAAATGCTTTTCAGAAAGGGTATATAACAACCTCTTCTATTGCAAAATATTCATACACCAGGATTTTAAAAATCAGTTCCAACTGAGAACTTGGAATTTCAAAGATGGGATACCTGTTGTATAGTTAATGACATTAAAAAACAAAGGAATATAGATCAATTTAAGGCATCAGGACTATCCAGAAAGAGACCCGTGATAGTTCACACCCCCATTTTGATCATTAAAGTGTAGCATCCTGTCACAAGTGAGAAGCACAAAGGCCAATGGCAAAAGTCATGCACTTATCTTAGGCAAAAATACATAACATTATCAACAAGGATCTTTATCTCGAATTGTGACACAAGTTGTTTCCACATCATATCCATTCAACAATTGCATACATCATGCAACTGGAGAATTAAAAGGTAATTCATGCAATTCCATACAAAATCATACCAGTCAAGTCACAAAATGCAGCACTTATGAATCTCTGTGTGATAGGTATGTTTAAACAGACACTGGATAACTTGATGTATTATGAACATCAGATACAAAATAATGGCAAGCTTTGGACATTACAGCCTTATCATGGAGCCTTTTGCAATGGAAAATACACTGCAGGACTATTGTCAAGATGCACGGTAATCAGAAAGGGCATGACCAGATGTGGTGACATGGACTGTAACAATGTGGTGAAGCTCCAAAATCTTTTAAATATATATTTAGAAAAGCTAGAAATTAAAGAAGAGAATATAGTATAGGGAAGGACAGTGTGAATCTTATGCAGCATATCCAAACCTTAGATGAAATACAATTAAATGTAAATTCATGAGAGAGAGAGAGCGAAAAAAATTGCAGCCACAATACAAACATTTAACACCTGGTATTGTAGAATTTGTATTAATGTACAGTTCTTAATATCTAATATTAATATAGTAGTACATAAATTGAATATTAATGGGTTCAAGATGAAAACTTTAATTAAATATTTTAAATTATTTTACAATAAATATAGAAAATGTTTATCCAAATTTGAAAAGAGTGATTTAAACAATGTTAAAATATGCACAATAAAAAATAATTTCTAATATTCATTGTTGGGGAAATAATTGGAATTACTTATTGGACATTTCATATCTTGTACAGGTAGATTAATGTAGTGGTAGTTATACCACCTTACCTATATAAGACCTGCTACTGTGTGGATCTTTTTAGAACCATTGAAGATCCAGATAGTGGCATGGAAGGGTGGAGGATGGGAGCTATACTTTTAACATTGATCAAGAAAGACAGTTGTTTTTTAAATTAAATCTACAAAAAGCAATATATAATGAAGTACAAGCTCCCCATTTTTCCTGACAAGTAACAACAACGACTGAACATCAGTCCAAGAATTAGCTTTACCTGTAGTGGACAGACTGAATAAAACCAGGACATTTTATGAAGATATTAGTCAGTATATATGCTGTATGTATTAACTTATATTCTCATTAATAATGTAGCTATGTAGCTGTAGTATTGTTTATACAGTGGTGACTCTACTGTATGGGGTCTGTTTATTTACCATGACTCATATTGTAGTTCAAGTTCTATCATATTCGTGCTTCTTCTCTGAAAATGTCCAAAAGCTATAGAAAAGTTGTGTTCAAATGCTGTCAGTGCTTTGTTACAAGAACATCCATTATCAAAAAACAATTACATTATATAAGAGTACACCTTACATAAGTAATCTTTGAAATGTTTCAGTATTTTAACTCATTCATTTTTATTTGATATAAAAAATGAGTATGTTTATGTCTTGAGTGGATTTAATCTTTAAATACGGCTCTTAAAATTGACAAGGGAAATATGATGAAAAAAGTATCATATAATAGTAATATGGGTAAGATTTCCTTCATAGAAGCTTAGTTTTAATAACTGAGGTACCACTTAACTGTTGTTGCAAGACCTCTACAGACAAAGCTAGCACAGCATTTGACTTGACAGGAAAATTATATATGTATTAAGTTGTAACATCTAGTTGATAAAAATGTAAACATTTCATAAGTGATGTGTAGTATTTAAAATCATATACAAATGTCATGCTTTATACATTAAAACAATGTAAAGTTCTGATACAGATACTTTGCTATCTTTCCATGTCTAGTTAGTAAATTTTTAGATTATTTATGAGATGTATTTAAGGCAACATGGCTTAGCAGAAATAACTCATTCACCTTCTTTGGAGGAAGTTTAAAAAGCAAAAATTAAATCTGGTGCCAAGGTCAAGCATGGGTAGAGCATCGATGATCAACTAAAGAGGAGTAAAAGACTTACGTTAGATGTGTGGATAACACTTCATTTATGGGACATGACTTTTATTTATCATTGTGTGGAAATTATTACTTGTAATCTAATTTCTTGCTATATGGTTGGTTAATTAACTTGTTAAGTTTCCAATAAGTACACATGTAATTAAGTGATTTGTTTTAAGTTATGTCAACTACAATTTTACTGATTTGTGTGATTAATGTTGTACTAAACCTATCTATGAATGATTACTTTTACATATTCTTTATTAGATCATTCATGAGGTATCTGTAAGTTAACATTTTCCTAAATTGAAAATGTATTTCCAATAATACTTACCTCGCTGACGCTTATAGCTATTAATTGACTGCCAGGCTTTGCTACTTGCCCATTTAAGCATTGATCTGGTTTTTTCTCGCTTCTTCCAATCTTTTATACCCCTCTTTGGTGATATTTATTTTGTGACACTCTCCTCCTATGTCAATGTATCCTCTATCCTGGTACTGTATATAAGTACCTCATTTAGATAAGTTTATCACTTTTTGAGACTGACACCATCCCAGTCTCTTACACTGGCTCTTAGTGGAGAGGACGGGCAGGAGAGGCATATAATAAGCAACACCAAAAGGGGACAAACCTTTTCCTCCACCTGATGAAGCCTGAAAAGCAACACCACAGGCTCAGAATGATGAGATCGTGTATGCTGTACTCAACCAAAGGAAGAGAACTAATCCAATCTGAAAATATGAACATTTATCCTCACTCCCCAACTGAGTGAGCAAGGAGTATTCCACTTCCCCCAGAATTATGGGGAGGACATAGAACAATTGTGCTCATCCAATAACCCAGGATGGGACCAACCAGCATTTGGAATTATGAGGAGATAGTTGACCCCCTCCAAGAAAATTGGACTGAACTGATATTGATCAAAAAGATGGGCCATGCACACCTCAACCTGACAGCCAAACATCAAATCTGAACCGGTATTACGAGTAGGCTCCCACGTAGGCTGGTGCTGGTCCTACCTACATCTGGTAAAAAACATCCAGGTACCCAAGTAGGAGGGCCCCCAACTTCATCCTCTTCTCCAAGAATGGAGGAACTCAGTCTAACACAGTGAAAGTAAAGCCTCTGTCCACCATTCCAGTGACTGGAAACTGGAAAACCTTAGCTCCACTAGTAGAATCTGGAGGGTAATGTGCATTGAGAAGCCCCGAGGAACAGTGCTCTGGAAACAGTGCAATAAGTGAACCAAGTTCCCTAAATTTTTTAAAGCAAACCGACCCCAATTTATTCAATCCAGTGATTGGCTGAGACAGGCAGGATCCCCTTTATCTTTACTCATGATAGTCCATGAGTGGTAATCCAGTATGGTGATGGTATATTAATACCACCTGCTGAGCTTATAGGATGTTCGTTGGTCAGCAGCCACAAAAAATAGACCTGCAGGTAAAGGGGATACATAGTATATAACAGTCAGGACACAACCAGGTATATAGAAAGAACACATAACCTTAATCTATCAGGTAGGTGACTGGAATGGTCATTTGGGACCAATCACCCAAAAAATGTGCGGAAACTGGAAAGTACTGTGGACTCAAAAAATATGTAATCACGATAATCGAATGGTAGTCAATAAGGCTGCTGTAAAAAATGGCGATTGTGGAAGATGCAAAAACATCTGTCAAAAAATGACACTAATGACTGAAAATGGTTCAACCTCCTCTCAATAATAATGACATGGTGGATAATAGTGGGGAAGATGTGAACTGAATGATCAATTGTGATCCAAGAACCTCCAGAGCTCCTGGATATACAGTTAAAGTTACCACAAGTTCAGAAATTCTTGGAACTGAGCCCTAATGGCCCTTGAAGATATACAATAATAACCAACACTGCTGGTGATCTGACAAAGCAGTAGTAACCTAAGATATAGACAAAATTTATTCTGAGTACCAATGTACCAAGGGGCTGATGTTGGGAGTCAGAACTTATGAATAAGAGCAAAACTATGACCCCCTGTAGCATCAGATGAAATTCAAGACTCCAACAATAACAGGGAGGAATGTAGAAGGTGAAAATAGAACCAACATGCATGCTAACAATGGATCCAGCTCATCATCAATGAAGTTGGTGATCCAGAGAGACTTCTAACAAAGTAAAGTGAAAGGAAACAAAATGTTGAGATTTAGTTTTAAGTCCGTAGACTTACTCTGTCCCATCAGGGGACATAGACCTATATAGGTGAAGTACAAACTCTGCCTCAAAACTCCAAAATTTGAGGAGCAGATATACTTTTGAGAGTTGGAAAAATGCTTCCACCTGGTGGTAGTAGGATAAATCATGAAGTTCCAACAATGTATCGGATAAAGCCTAACTGTCTCTTCATGTAACTAAGAATTAAACCTTCCAGCATGAGCCACAATATCCATGTATTGAGAAATAAACTAAAAATTCACTCCCAGGAAGAGGCCAAAACATCACACACACTTGAAGAACCAACAGGAGAAAAACAAATCAAAGGCAGCTTATCCCAAAGTAGTCTCCTTTTTGTTTGTCATAGGTCAATTAAGGACTGTGTTGATTACCACTGATTGGAACAGCATTTTGAACAACTTAGGGCCATATGATGCATCCACCCTAAGGAATTGAGACCCGGACCCCAGCGCTGAGATTCCGTAAACTTACCACTGTCCAACAGAGGGGCTGAAAATCGAAAAGAAGGCACAGGAAAAAGCAAATATGAATCTAAAGTCTCCCCAAAAAGTCCAGAATTGCCCTCAATTGCAGCCTCAGAGCCCTCGAAGGACCACCACAGATCAGAATATATGTCTCCATCTCACTACGAATAAAATCACTGACAGTCTCAACCGAGAGTGACCTACCACCCAATTTATAGGTGGGAACCAATTTGCCTCCATGCTGGAAATAATAATCCAGGAATTCATAACATAATTGGCCTGCCAATTGGAAGAAGAAAAATGTTCTTATTTTTATTATTATGAAAATCAGCTAGATAACATGATAACATTCAAAGTATCTCCAAATGATCATAATACTGAGGAACCCATTAGTGACGCTTTGTCGAGAAAAAGTGATAAAATTATGTGAACGAGGTGCTTATATGAAATACCAGGATAGAGGGCGTATTGATGTAGATGAAGAGTATCACAAGACAAATATTGCTAAGGGCAATTGAGTGAGGTATAAAAGACTGAAGCAATCGAGAAAATATCAGACCAATGCTTAGATGGGCAAAGTAGAAACCCTGGCAGTCGAGTAATAGCTATAAGTGTCAGTGGGGGTAAGTATCTTTTGGAATGCAGGTTTTATTTTACCTTTTATAAAAGTTGTTTGGAAAGCATTAATTTGCATGAAGTCATCATAAGATAACAATGTTCATACACTTATCAACAGAAAAAAATTCAAGGACTTTTGCAAAATATTCTGAGAACCAACAACCAGGTTTTAAGGACCTAGAAATAGAGATATAGTAATACTATCCTTTTGTGTCCCAAACTCAGTTCAATACTAATTTAGATAGGCTGATATGAATCATGATGATATATACTGGATATGGAAAGAAAAATATGATATGGATACCACATAACATGTATTAAATAATTTATGCAAAACCTTACTTTGTCAATCCATGTACATCCCTTGCCATTTGCTCTTATATTTTGACGCTTTGTTTAGTTTAATAATAATAAAAAAAAACAGGTATAGAGATACCTTTAGTTAACAATGTCATCATTCAGTTTTGCAGTTATTATTGTCAATCAAGCTCTCAATCTCACCCTTTACAAATTATGAAGAAATGAACTGCTTTTGGTGAAAAACATAAACTGAGTAATAAGAAGCAGCCTTTTTACTCCAAGCACGATTATTCATTGAATGTTTTGATGTTTAGATTTACATTTTAATTATAGGAACTATTACAACACATAATAAAAACTAAAGAATTACATATTAAATAAAAAAACATACAAGAAAATGTGTTTAATAAGATATATGCTCCACATCCAGAACGACTAGATTTGAGCATTAGACAAGTAGTGTAACTTTACTCTGATGGACAAAGGATCAAACCACATGTTAGGAGAAATCTGTTTCATAAACTTCTCACTTTAACAAAATGTTTGAAGATCAAGTTTTGCAGGCTGATGTTACAGCTGCAAATCTCCTCCTGACTGATTTTAAAAGTACAAAATGTGTGGATACATATTGAGCAAATTCATAAGTACATAAGATAATGTCTGATATGTACAAAGAAGAAAAAATATAAACAAACAGGTAAAAAGATTTTGGATTCTCTCAATAATTACAATGACAGACAGCTATATGAAAGTAAAATCAGAGATTTCTCCCAATGATGATTATGTGGACAATATTAAAAACTAATTTCAACTAAACTGAAAGTCATGAGCTCTTATGATGTTTCAGAAGCTAGCTCTTTGATGAAAATAAAACTACTGTATCTATTTAACAGATTGTATGAATAAGTTTTCCTCCCATCTCCTGGTACAACAATAGGTGTTGTTAATTTTCACACATAACTGTTAACAAGGAAGACCAGACAGCCAGGTACTTTATTCATTAGCTTATTATAAAGTATAGTTTCACATCAGCAACCACCATAGTGATCAGTCACAAATTTCAACAAAATTTTGATAACAGTAATTAACTGTAAGACTGAAGTTGGTCGATTTCACCAGCCTTGAAACTGTAAAACTATACATACTATAAGTGTGAATTTACTAAAGGTACCTTCAAAAAATTTGGCAAACATTTAATAAATATTAGGAGTCTGTTATACACACACACATAAAAAAAATTCAATAAAGTATTTGTCTGAGTGAAAGGTGATTTTCATGCTAAGAATAAAAATACTTTTTTCAACTTACACTTTTCACATTTCATTTTTATAACCTCTAGAACCTAAATGAATATCAAAAGTCTTTTCATAAGACTTTATTTTTTTATTTCTGTAGAGAAATTATTAATGTACATTGAAAAGAAAAGTTTAAAAATATGAAATGAAATGATTAATACCTTATTTTCCTCTGTATTGACTGCAATATTGTCCAGAAACTTTCAAATAACTTACCTTAACATTCTTTCAACTGTTATCCTTTTTCACACCTGTTTTCTTTTAATTCTATGGTTTTATTGCCATATTTGTACTGCTGGAACAGTAATCCTTATTAAAAATAAATAAATCACAGCAGAAGCCCATTACCAGTTTTCCATAGCTAACATGAAGCGTCATATTTTGCAGAGCCACTTAAGCTAGTATAACTTTTATACATTTTTTTAATAAAGTTTTGTTAGACTAAGCTAAGAAGTTTATAATTTTTACATTTTAGTTATTTTTATTTAAAAAAATATAATGATAAATAAAAAATATGGATTCCTAATACTCAATGTGTATTTTCAGTCTCATTCTAGGGTCTGAATTGTTTTTCTTTACAAAATTGAATATGATGAATACAACACTATAAGAAAGTCCAACCTATTCTAATTCATGTATGAAAGAAAAAGAAAAGAAAAAAGACTACATGAATTGTATGTCTTAGTATTACATACCCCTGTCCCTCCTTGTCTTTCTTGGTGCTAAAAAAAAAACAAAAACAAATGAAATATTTTATTGGATTTTATTAGAAAATCAGAACAAAAGCTATATATTTATGAGGTAGGTGAAAAAATAGATCAGTAAATAAAGTATGAATAATTTAACCCCTATACTTCCCTATAAAACTTTTGCCTATTTAACACTTCTGTATCTTTACTAGTCTTTAATCAACCATTTATGTATATTGTGAAATAAAATGCTCAACTGTAACATAAGATTTTATCTATATTTTGGCATTAACAATAACTTCAACTAACTTTTTCTGATCAGCAAACAAGTAAATCATAATCAAATAAATGTACTTTAACAGTTCCTATAACCAGTTTGTATATGTTACACTAGATATATATCAAGTTTGTAGACAAGCAAGTTAGCTACAGAAAAATACCCTATTAAACACTTACCACTGGGTGGAATCAAGTGAAGAACTGATCCAGAATTTTTCATTTTTCAAGATTTTTATGAATAACTTTTAGAACTTTATGCAACAGTTAAATGTTGATTTCTAATTATTTGTAGTTGAACTTGAATAATTTGTTAACTTAAATGCTATATAAAATAAGTTCATCAAAATTATTCAGTTAAAAATAATTTATTGTGAGATACAAGTTTTGATAAATATGTTTCGCATGGTTTCATGTTACAATTTACTTTGTTCTTCTATTATCAGACAACAGGGTAAAAGTGTAAAATGTTTGTGTCTACCCTGTAAGCTACTTGTCAGATACTTTTTAACAGACACCTTACTTTAGTAAAGCCTACAATAGTCTACTTTCTTGTTTTAGTTTAAATGGAATATTTTGCTTTACAATAGGGGTTCTACAATAAAAAATACAATTTAATAGAAAGGTGAAACAAAAACATGAAGCTAAGGACTCAAATGGGGATGAGACAATGTATGTAAAACAACTGTAAAATCCCAGTTTGGTAATTAAAAAGGTCGTTTGGGTCAAAAATATAAATGGATTTGAGTAGACATGATAGTAATGAGTATTCAAAAACCTTCTGATATTTAGAATTCCGAAATATAGTGGATAAAGATGCCTTATATAAAACCACTGTCGACGAAGCAAGACCCCTCTCAAATACCCAAGTCAGAAAATGGGATATGGTAGATACTTTAGGATGAAGAAGGTTTAAATTCCCTTTAATACAATAAGTATTCCATTTCCATTGTAAATGGCAGTGGTTGGCCAATGGAGAGATTAGATAAATACAGAGAAACCTTAGAAGTTAAACCCTTATGTCAGACAAAGGACTGCATGACTTCCAAGCATGAAGATTGAGTTTCCGAACATCTGGGTGGAGAATGTCTGATCAAGGTTGTCTCAACAAAGACTGCCAGTATGGAAGAGGTAGAGATGGACATTCCTGCAGATATCAAAGAAATGGAAACCACATTTGAGCTGGCCAATATGGTGCAACTAAGAGAACTTGACAGGAAGTGGAACAAACCATAGTCAGAGCCCAGGACAATAGCCAAATTGGGGGAAAAGCATACAGATGTAAACCTGTCCAGTTCTAATTGAATGCATTTACTGCCAATGCTTGAGGATGAGGTATTGGAGACCAAAACAACTTCAGCTGAGAATTCCAATGAGTTTCAAAGGCATCAATCGTTGGAGACCTGAACTGAAAGCAAATCCACTGAAAAACCACATGATGTAGCATTCATTCCATTGGAAAGAAATTGGTTGGGTCAAGACAAGTGATCTGCAATTAAATTCATCATCCTGGAACATGGCATGCTAAAAGGCTGATATGATGAGAATGAGCCCAGTACAGAAGATCCAAGGTACGAAAACAAAGATCTCAAGAATGTGTGCCTCCTTGACGAGAAATCTGAGAAACCACCATGGAATTGTCGAAATGTACCATTACAATTTTTTCCCTTGAGAGACAACCTTGAACGATAGCACGGTGTACTGCAAGGAGTTCGAGAACATTGATACAAAGAGTAGACTCGTCTTCTGTCCAACTACCCTGGAACTCCTGACCTTGAAGATAAGCTCCCCATAAAATAAGTTCCTAACCAACTACCATTCGCAATTGACAATGTTGCTTCTGAGTAATGAGACAGGATGATCCAAAGGGTAGTAATGAATGATTCAATGGTCACATAGTGACCACTGAAGGGACCTCATATGTACTCATTCCAAAGGAATGAGAGGTTCAACGGATCCTCATATCCCTAAAAGAGAGAGAACCATCCACAAAGTAGAAGGAGACATAAGTAAAAGCCTGATGGTTATTTCCATGGCTTGTAACCTTATAGGGGTTGGTTGAGCTTGACTTAAATGAGTATTGAAAAACACACCCAGATGGACAAGATATTGCATCAGTGACAGAATAGATTTCTTTAGTCTAATAAGGAAGCCTGCTTTTGTGGCTTCTGAAAGGAGAATCTGAGAGTGTTCTATTAAACGATGGGATTGTGCCAGAAGGAGTCAGTCATCCATATAATGGTGTGTGTGCACAGACCCAAAGAATGCAGATGACAAGAAAAAGCTCGTACAACTCTGAAGAAGACATAAGGTGTTGATGCAAGACTGCAGTGCCTAACCCTTGTGTACAAATCTGAGAAACCTCCAGAAAGATTCCGCTATGGGAATATGGAGATAAGTATTGGTAACATCGAACTTGTCATCGAGAGCTCTGGGGCAAAGTGCCATCGTAGGTTGAGAAAATATTTCATAGTAAAGCGAAGAGGATCTAAAAATTGGTTGAGTCAAGAACAAATCGATGATTGGATGCCAATCTCCTGTTTTCTTGGGTAGAACAAATGAATTGGGAATAAAATTCCAGAAGAACGGGATCGACCCTCTCTACTGCCTTTTTGACTAACAATCCTCTTATGATGGGAACGAAGCTCCACTAGTCGTGGATCTGTTGGAGGTGAAAAGGCAACAGGTTAAGTAGATAATGGTGGAGGTGATGTAAATTGAATGACCAACCCTGAAGCCAGAACATGAAGTACCCATGGATCCCTGGTGCTCCCCTGCCCACGGGATAGTCACCAACACTGTTGTTGACGGTCCATCCATGCCGAAGGTCCTCAAGAATACAGATGGACTCTATTATAGAAACTAATAGACCTGGGAACCGAAGGAGGAGGTCAGGAAACACCAAGAGCGAACACTCCCAAATTAGCACCAGAAAGGCATTAGGTGATGATGATAAAGTCTCTGGAACTCCATCAAACCACATGGGATAGATTAAAGGAGTTTCCTGTAACTCCCTGAGGGCAGAAGATGGTAATAAAACATTTTATAACAAGGCGTCTCTACCCAATAAATCCCAACAACAAGTAAGCCAAGAAACCAGAGAATGAACTGAAGAAGACTATCTGAGGGAAGTAGACTTCAGCAAAGTCCCAAAGTCGTTCTCAAATTGCTGAAGGGAACATTGATAGGCTTCCAACAAAAGTTGGGCCAAAGATAAATATCTCAAGACAATAATGAGAGTAAGATGAATCCATGAAAACAGTGATCTGTTCAAAGTGATCACAGATTCCAATCTAGAACCCTACAGGTCCAAAAGGGTGTGCATCCATTGAGAATCTAAATATACCTCCTCCAGGGAGTGACAAGCCAAAGCATGCTATTCAAATAAACATGGGAGACAAGGCATAGCTATCCTATCATGTAACTGAGCAGCAAATCTCCTAGCATTAACAGCAATATAAGGAGGAGAAGGAGGAAAAACCAAGTAGTCACTTGCCACCCTTTCTGCCAACAAAGAAGTAGTAGAGTCAAATGCAATAGGAGAGACCCCCCCAAACCTGAGTAACCAACTGAAGAAAAGGGGCTGGAGGTGGCTGATCAAGAGGATCCTCTGTTGAGAACAACCTAGTAAAAAAATGAACTGTAATAAACAAGTCTAAATTCTCTCCAGCTGATCCCAAGTCATTTAGATTTATTTAGATTTTTATTTTTGGTGGTTACAATAGCAGTCAAATTTTTCAACCTTGTATAAAGTTCGGGTAGAAAAAATAACATTTCAAATGTATTTAGAAGGTTTTAGAGATTACACAAATGAAATTTGAGATTTTTGAGATGAAAATCACTTTACAAATGGACTATTCAAAACAAATACTCTTTTCAGTTTATTAAAAATACCTAACTAAAAAATAAGATTTTTTGGATGTGAAATGCTTATGATTTACTGAAAGACTGCCAAATTTCATGAAGATATACAAACTATATCAAAAGTTAGTAGTATCAAATCCATAAAAACTCTATACAAGTACAAAAAGGTCATGTGTTCAGTCAAATTGACTGAGCTCAGTTAGAGAGAGCTAAGTAAATTTTTTTTTAGAAATAGTAGAAAAAAAAAAACTAAATGTTTTATTTTTCTGAAACTACATCCACTACTTTATTTTTGGAATGAAATATGACTAGAGCAATGTTACCTACTACTCAGATTAGTAGCTGGTAGTCATAGGGTTAATAGTCTGTTAAATCCATACTTGTTTAGCATGAGTGTCTTCTTGACTAGTTGGTTATAACTCACCCCCACATATATCGCTTTTGGGTACATGTGGCTCCTGACAGCAGTGTTATAATGAGGCAGTACTGCAATTTTTTATTTTAGAAATCAGCAATACAAAAAACATCTTTCTCATGAGAATTCTAACTTCTAAGGAATGAAAACCAATTCAGTAACAAGTCTATGTTATAACAGCTGCAAGTTTCTTAATCAATACTAACTTTGAAGAAAACAAATCTCTAAAATCTAGACACATTGTTACGAGTTTCTGGAGAAAAAAAAGGCATGAAAATTTACCAGGTAACATTTAATTGACAATCATATTGTTGTATTAGCTTGGAAATAATTAGTTAATGGCTTAGGCCTTAAATGGTTTGCTGTACACTCCAGGAAAAAAAAAAAGCTTTTATGGTAATTAATAGCCCAATAAAATAACAACACTGATATCTAATATTTCTTTTTGATACTATATGGTAGTGAAATGACATTTGACTTGTTTTTTATTAATGTATGAAGAAATGAAAGGGATTTAAACCCCTCCACCTAGTTCTGTACTTATTTATGAAGCATTAAATACTACAGTTATCAATTTCTGAAAAAATGGGTGGAGGGCAGTTTGGCCCTCTGGGCCCCCTCTCTAGTTCCACAACTACTTACACAACATAAAGGAATAGCTATTAATTCCTGATAAAATCAAGGAGTCCATACCCTCTTACACCCATGACTGCTTATATTATAAAACAATATATAATACAATTATTAACTTCTGGAAAAAATGGATGGGTGTGTGGACCTCCTGGATCCCTCCATAGAACCGTGCCAGCTTATATAACATTAAAAATTACAGTTTTGCAATTAGAAATATAATACAGTGTAAAAATAAAAAACTGTAAATTTGCACTTTATTTAACACTTCAATAGCCAGAGAGTTGGCAGTGAGTGGTGACAGCTAGTTGCTCTCCCTATAGTCAGCAGTTCAAAATAAGTGACAGTGGTAGAGAGTCTTAGTGAGCTTTACAATAACAAAGACAGTGTGAGCAAGCTTAGTGATAATGTAAAACAAACCTGAAACCCTCAAATTACAAGGTACCTCCACCAATCATGTAGCTTTCTAATTGATAACAAACAAGTATAATAACAATATTTTGATTAGTTGGACAGTTGTAATAACCAAAAACCCTAATTTCCATAAGTTGATTATTTTTGTTACAATCGACTTAATCATAATTTTGATTAATTGATTGTTGAAATAACTGAAAACAGTAATAATCAAAACAATCAACTTCAATTAGTTCATTATTCTTGTGACACTTGATTTAAACATAAATTTGATCAATCGACTACTGGAATAATCGAAAACAGTAATAATTAGTAACATTAATTTTTGATTGGTTGATTATTTCTGTGACATTAATTGATCAATCATAATTCTAATTAATTAATTTACGAGACACTAATTGATGTACCCTGCTCACAGGTAATCGATTAAATTGTCCAGTTTTAGAGTTGGGTCTAGTGCAACCAATCAAGCATGCTATCATAAAGCTCAAAGGTGACAAACCAACACTGTTTGAGGTGGTCCCTTCTGAACTTCAAGAACATAAGGCAGAACTATGAAGACACTTTGTGGGTAGCATGGATCAGTGGCTTTGCATTTTGGATGTGACAGATGGTTGCGAGGTCAAGGCTGGCTGGCATCATGCTGTTTTGTCCTTGAGCAAGACACTTTACGAATTTAAACAATTATGTTTCAGCCCAACTAAATGTTTGATGGGTACCACCTATTAGCTGGAATTTAACCTGCAATGGCCTGGCATCTCGTTCAGAAAGAATATATAACCATTCTCATCCACTTGTGCCAATTAGGCTAGAATTCAGCACTGGATCTTAAGTGCCATCTTGGCATGGGAGAACTTTGGTTTTGAGTGATGAAAACACTATACAACATTCACTCTTATCAGCAGCTGAAGAACAGTGCTTAATGACAATATTTGACAGTCACTGCAAGTTTTTCTTTCATCTTGTCTGTCTATTGTCCTAGATGTTGGACTCAAAGTTCCTAAAGTTAAGATATGCTGGAAGATGAACATACTTAAGTCATAGACATAATCACAAAAGCAGCTAAGAATATCCCAAGGGTCAGGGGTAGTCTAAAGTTGCTATGCGATGTTAAATTCTTTAACTACTGTATCTGTTAGCAAATGCATGCAAAAGACATTCAATACTGTAAAACAAAAAATTTAGAATGTTATTAAAGAATTTTGATTAAGAATGCTTAAACAGAAGTACTAATGTGAGTTGCTAAAAATATATATATAATAATGTAACCTTTATTAAGAGCGGCAGTTGGATCTCTGTAATTTATGTTTCAAACCACTAATTAAAAGATAAAGGAGAAAAACTATTTAAATGATGTAAAAAATTAAAAGTCTTCAAGTCATGTGTTTAGATGACAACAAAGTCACCAATAAAGCTTGGCTATGGTAAACATTTAAGAGACATGGATTCAAAGAGTTTAACCCTATGTATACAATGTCAATCAATTGGACCAACACATACAGAAGAATTGATGTTTACTATAATTCTAAATTTACTAAGTATATCATTATGAAATTTGGCAAACTTTTAGTGAACATAAAAAGTCAGTTGTACACAAAACCTTAAAATTTCTAATTATGTATTTCTACTAAAGGTGCATTTGAAAATTAATGTAGTCTTTACCAAATCAGTCCAAATAAAATGTGATTTTTCATGGTAAGAATAAAAATACTTCTTTTCACCTCACAGTTTTCTCACTTCATTTGCATAACCTCTAAATAAATATCAACTATTTTCAGTAAAATCCTTTTTTCTTTTCTCTACCCTAACTCTATGTAACAAAATCATCCAAAGCAAAAGTTGAAGAAATTTGAAATAAAATTTAAAAAAATATTTTTTTTTCTAGAACAATTGTCTGATCTACATTAGTGTAGAACCTATTATTTTCCTATACTGAAAATATATTTCTAATAAGTACTTATCTCCTTTCACATGTATAGCTATTCTTGTTCAGTGTTGCCCTCTATATGCAAAAACATATACTGTTTTGCATATCACAAGCCTTGAACTACCACTTACCCAACAATCAATGTGGTTCAACTGTCTCGCATGTAAATCATCATGCTACAGCCCTCCACCAATAGGAGTGTGATATACCCGCCTGATGCATGTGACCCCCTCTATCTGATTCTAACAAACTATTACATCGAGATTAGGCAGAAAGGAAAAGCACAGGTTTTCAGTGGAGAGGACAGGTGGGAAGTGTGAGTACCTATCGGAAATATATATTCAGTATAAGAAAATAATAACTACAGATGCAGTACATAATGATACATTACCTCTTCTCACATACATAGCTAAAATCCCACATTAAATAGACAGAGGGACAGGTGAAAGGAATAGAAATAAATATCCTTCAAAAGCATTCAAAGAACACCCATGAAGTGTGATCCCTGTTGAGAGAGGAACACACGTGGGAGACCATACCACTTCTGTACCAGGTACACTCTGTGCCCCATGTGTAAACATACATGGGTGGAAAGTGGGAGGAGCACAACTAAAAGGTGGGTTCGAATCTAAACCATAATATATAGGAATTTCAATCCTGGTGAGGAAAGACTGTAGAAGAACCATCTATAGACAGGAATGTGGGCAAAACAAAAATGGATGTGCCTCAAGTTGTAGAATGGCTAGGGTGTGACAGACCATACATGGCCAGTAAACTCCAGTCAAAAACCAAGTGGCATAGGGATTACTACTTCCAACCCATGGTAGGAGGAGGGTCCACATCATCTTCACCTCAAGTTGAGTAGAACTGAATTATATAAATGACAAACCGATGTACGAAATGGTGCATATGTGCAAATCCACAACCACCCATACATCTGTGAACCCAACATTCGAATGATGGTATGAAGGGATATGCCAATGTGGCAGTTCAAATAAAACCAAATCCAATCCAACTGGAACCCCTCACCATAACAGCAGCCTCAGGCATGGGAAAAACTCTGAGGTGGAGTGCTAGAGGGAGAACCCTTGCCCCAGACAACATCATCCTCTGGACAGAAGTTGGAGCGCATGTGTGCACATCAACCTCTGGGAACCATTGCATGGAGGTGAAGAATATAAGGCAAAACTAGGAAACTGCTGTGAGGATGAGGAATCAAAACCAACACATGTGGGAGGATTTATGTTGATTGGTCCAGCTCTAATCCAAAACCACTCACTGGGAACTGACATCCAGGTGATGGTAGGACAAGGGATCCCAACCTAACATATCTACTCCATAGCCAAATCATCCTCCGGATAGGATCGCACTGAAGTTAAGAGTGTAACATCAACATCCATGAGCCACTACACAGAGGTGGAGCACATGATTGGAGGATAATACACCAGCAGAACACCACCACCCTACTCTCTATTGAATGGAAGTGATCACATTCAGGAGGATACCTCCATGATCCACCTCCCTAATGGCTCGGAACTAGAAAGTGGCAAGGATTCCCATACTCCACTAGAAGAACAAGTGGGGATAAAATGTGGTGGAGAGTCCAGAGGAACACCAACATCAAAGACAATGGGAATGGATGACCATAAAAACCCTATATTGAAATGCAGACTGCCCCTGATTTATTCAGTCAAAGGGACAGCTATCTTCTTCTGCTTTACCCGTGTAAGTCCACGGGTTAATACATTCCAGAACCAGCATATTAGTGAAACAAATATATCACAAAGAAAACCTACTAGCGATCTTTTGGAACACCCCCCATCTCAACAGTGTGTGTTATTGACAATGAGTATATTGTGTTTCGTTATTACATCTTCCCGTACAGTGTGAATTTCATATATAGGAAGCAAACCTGGATAGGCAATACTTGCCACTGAGTGGGATCCAAATCCTAAATGGGACATACTCCTGGAGGGGAAAAAAACATATAGAAAAAATAACTTACCCAGTCACAGCTACACCAAAATTTGAAGGATGGCAACAGGGGAAAGGTAGCACCCTGATGAGGAAGAAAGAGCTATGCAATGAAGATGGAGATGAACATATGAAGAGTAGGCCATATGCCTGACTGAAGAGTTTCCTCCAAGGGGTGACAGAGGTGAGACTTCATGAAAAAAGGAAAGTTGGAAAAAGTGGGATACCTCTGAAAGATATCCTAGGTCCATTTCAGAGCCTTCCATGCCTGCTGATATACAGGAGGCCACCATGGATGAGGATACCATGGGAAATGTATTGAGGTTTAAGAAATTGAACAAACAACTGTTTGAATAATACAATCAGTTACTGCCTCCACACAGTCATTAATAGATGGAAGACTAACGACAGCAGGATCTAGTTCGGAGAGAGTCAGTCAGCTTGCTCCAAATTCCATTGTGGCACATGGGTCAAGTGGCATCGACCATTGCCCCACTGTCAACTCTGTAAGAAAAATGAGAAAAAGCAAAGGTGAACAGACATACAGATCAATAGCAGTAAAAGACTGACTGGTTGCATGAAAATAGGTAAGTGAACTAATATTGAATAGAAAAAGGTTATGATCTGAGAGCATATGCTCCATAGAATGATCCCTCCCATAAATATCAGCACCACCCTAGAGGAGATTGTGTCCATTAAAGTCTCCAAAGATGAAGAAGGGAGATGACAACTGGTCAATTAGATCATTAACATCTGATTGATCGTAAGTCTCTCATGGACACAGGTAAAAAGAACAAACAGTGATGGTACAACTCACAGAGATACAGATGGCTACAGCCTCCAGAGACATATAGAGTGGCACAGACATGGAGGGTATGTGCTGGTCAACCAGCAATGCCACACCTCCATCAACTCAACCATCACACAGCTTGTCATTCCTATACAAGGAAAATTGCCAAAAGGTGACAGTATCAGTGAGCCAAAGGAAAGTTTCTTGCATGGAGAGACACACTGGATGAATGGAATTGATCAAGGCCCTAATGTCATCCAAATTAGAAAGAAAATCTGAACAGTTGTACTGTATTGAAGTGGCCATTTTTACTTAGAAGGAGGAGAACTGGTCAGAGAACCCTTCTGTTTGTGACCATGATATTTTTCTGTAGTAGAAAGAGGTCTATTGACCTCCATGGAGCCTGCCCTAGGATGATAGGGCATATCTCTGTCAGAATGTGTGACCGAATAATGGTCCTGCACCTCAGGGCTGAAGGAGATGGACCTGAACAGTCACTGGAAGTGATAGTGGAGACAGGAGTAGATGTACATTTCTCAACTCGAGCATTCACAGAGGACAAAAGAATCTGATGGGGGTATGGAAAGATCTGTTTGCACTCACACCATAGCAATGGAACAGAGTACAACAGCATATGTTTGAAATAGACCAGGATACAACAACTTATGGGGCTCGGAATAAGAAATGTTGTTTACAGTACAAAAACTTTGTACCTTTTATTCCTCCATCCACTTAGGGTAAAAACAATAGTACAAGGGGTGGGAACCAAAATTGATGAAGTGAGGGTTCAATTGACACTCGTAGGCATTGCGGTATTTTCCACCACAATGAGCACATGTCAAAGAACCATGACAAGATGTCTTTGAATTTCTAAACCACTACATTGGAAACATCTGAGAGGGTTAAGAATATAAGGCTGTACCTTATAGTTCGGATAACCTGCCTTAAAAGTGTCAAGTAGACTGGCAATGTAAACATCAGTATACAAACATTGGTAGGCAGCATAATTCCTTCTTTATGAGTGGAAATACGTTGCACAACAGAAATTCCTTGTCTGTAGAATCTACAACTCAGGGATGTTCCTTAAATCCCTCTCAATAATTGCTCCGCAGGAGGAATTCAAAGTAGCATGGGTAGTAACCTTAATAGGTATATCCCCTATGGCCTTCAAATTCAGAAGGTGTTTGCTGTGTTTTAGTGCAAGTGTTTCCACCAAGATGTCCCCAGAACATAGCTTCTTAACTGACTTAGGAGAGCCAGCATGACCCTCTAATCCATTCTGAATGGTTTATCAGACATAGAATGCATGATCAGAAATTGAGGTACAGGAACAGATTCAGTTGGAGACTACTGATCAGAATCTTCTAAACGTGGCCACTTTCCTATCAACGTGGGTTTATTCTAGTTTTTTAATCACTCGGTGAGGGATCCATTATAATGGACCCCACCCATTATGGAGCCCAATGAGGGGAATACACTACAATGCAACACTGTAGCTATGCCAGGATTTCTTGGGCACTACACCCAAACACCTGCATTAGACTCCATGTCCATAACAAGACCAGACGATTGATGATGAAAAAGCCACCCGTCTACAGTTTTTCATGCCAAAGTGATGTGTAAAAGTGCCACTGATATACACTGACCTATTAAGTAACACCCCTCCACCACTAGGATTTCTCTCCTCCCTTTCACAGAATGCCAAGCATGGCAAAAAGTTGGAGGCTGTTTAAATCCAAGAGGAGGTAAACTAAGGAGACAGAACCTTCCCTGACAGGTTCCATCACCAAGTACAGGAATCCACTTCGAAGAGAATCTTATTGAAATATATGTCCGAGTACAAATATAGTCTATGGTCTACTTATTTTCTTGTTCATGTTATATTTTCTGTTTATTCTTATATATTTTTAATAAAGATAATAAAAATATAAAAGTTAAAAACATGTTACATAAGAGAATGTAATAAATTGCTCATGAGATGTGAGGTCCATGATATCCATTTGTTAACATAAAGCTATTCTGCTGTGATATACAAGTGTTTCACATACTGAGAGATGTCTAATAGCAATGTAAAGCAATTAAACTAAGAGAAAGCAGATGTGAAAAGTTTAGATATCCAAGACTGTTTGGATAAATAATGTAATCGCCTGTTATAATATGCAGTCATTGTAGAAAAAAAAAAGTATTTTTGATTTTACTTCATATTTTTCAAATTTTACTTTCTGTGTATCTTGAAGATTTCACTACAGTTAGTGTTAAAGTTAAGAAAATAAGAGATACAGTATGAAGCTTTACCAAAAATAATTGATATTCATTTAGGAGGTTCTAGAGGTTATGCAAATGAAATTAATAACTGTAAGATGAAAATTCCAATATTTATTTTTAGCATAAAAATCACATTGCACCCAAACTGACTCAGTAAAGTCATCATAAATTCATAGATAATTTTTTAGTAAAAATACTATATTAAATAATTTGATTTTTTTATAACAGACTTGTGATATTTACTAAAAGCTTGCCAAATTTCATGAAGATATAACTTAGTACATTCAGTTATAGTATGTACAGTTTCATGGTTATTTGGTAGTTATAAAGTCAGCCAAATTGAATGAGGCAGTTTTCACAGGGTTAGTTGGAGAAACAAATATTACTAAACATGTTCAAAATATAAATTTATATAAGGTTTCATATACTTTAGTAGTTTGACAATTTTACTGAAAGTTAAAGTGAAAATATAAAAGGTCTTTCTTTAACATACAAATTTCTTTTACAATTAAGAAATAAGTTATAACACCCAAAACTTACTCTTGTGGCAGAACGTACAACCAGATGAATAGTCAGTCCATCTTTAATATCTAGTTAGTTGAAAAAAAAAGTGTAAGTGCATATAAACATGCAACTGTGGGAAACAAAATGAGGAATAAAATATTTAAACTGGAAAAGCTGAAACTTATTTTCCAGAGTCTTTTACTTCTTACTTTGTTGAATCCTAAATTCAAAAATGTGGGTAAATGTGTGTCTTGTAGCAGATTTTAGGATGTCATTGTTAAAAATAGTATTTTGGAATATTAGTGTTTGTATGTTTAGAAAAATGTTCAATCTTTCTGTGACCACATAATATAAGAAGGTAAATTGTCAAACCATTTTTTGTTCCTTCAAAAAATCCATTATGTTAAGACTTGAAGCATATCATTGTATAACTGTCTTTACATTTGTCTACATGGAGTGCTGTTTAGCTTATCAATTGTAAAAGTTTCTAAAATTTCAGTAATAAAGTACATCTTTAAATAGATATCACAACAACTTTCTCTCTGAATAAAACATTTGTTCATATTACAAATCTTCTGGATTAACAGAGTAGAACTCAGAAATACAAAGTTAATTTCAACAAGCAGAATTGTCTTTTTAAAGTTGTTTAAATTTTACTAAATATAGATACCATAGGTGTTTCATATATGCATGTGTATATATGCTTTGTCAAATTCATTTACTTGCTTTCTGATTTATATTGATGGTATTAAAAAATACAAAATAATTTAGGGTCTGTTAGTAATTAAATTAACTAGACAATGTTGAAGAGCAATATTTTGATTATTTAATCACAAAGCTCTAACAACAATGCAATAAACTACTTGATCTTGGCTGCTGTTACTTTAAAAACACTAAATTACCAAGATCTATTGTTGTTGTTTGTAATTAAGCACAAAGGTACACAATGGGCTATCTGTGTATAAAAGTTAAATAAGCACCAGTACACAGAAACATTTTTTTAAATTCCTTTTCAATTCTCTAGCTTCTCAATGAAAGTGTGTGTGTGTATATATATACATATGAAAGTGTGTATATATAAATATACAAACAAACAATTATATAAAAGTACTCAATATTCAGTTCTTCTATTTCAGATTTTAATTGACTACAGTGTAGCAGTAGAAGAAATGTGTTATCTCAAACTTACTCTTCCTAGCAAGCACACAAGCAAGTGCACTCTGCATCTCAAGGGCTTCCTTAGTACTGTTATTGTTTAAGTTTCATTACAGTCCCACATTTTTTTTAAATGTAAACATATTGTATATCAGTGATTAGAAGGACTGACTGACTGTTCAGTATAGTTTCTTTATTTCACAAAATAATTGAAAAAGCTAATAAAGTTGAGAGTTCCTTAGATAACTTTAAAAACAAACAATTCATATCACTAGGCCCCAGAGCTAACTAAATCTGAAATATGGATGAGCAAATTAAGATATCTGTCACTAAAGTGTAAGACATATGAATACTGTAACATATATGTACACAGAATAATATACCAATAACCAAGCTAATAAGCTTAAGTGTTAAAATTCTTTGCATATGCAAGAGACTTTGCCAACACTTTATTTTACTGTAGCTTTGTTTAATTATGCTGGCAAGTTATTCAAAAGAGAAAATCTTTCTATAGTTCAACTTTAATATTCATTAATAGAATCATCCTTATAGAACTTACTACTTAAACATAAGAGCTAAACATTTTTAAATAGTTGAAAAAACTACTGTATAAAATGAAATAAAATACCCCAATTTGTTTTTTAAACATCATAATTAGTATAATCACCACATATTCATTTATTACAGAGTATCACAATAAAAATATGTCGCACAACATGTGATAACTTTAAATTTTTATCACAAATTTCAAGTTTTTCAGTATTTAAATATCTAATACAACATGCATGCTTACAAGAACATATACTTACTGTGAGTTCCTAATGTTTCATGATCTTTTAATATTTTTCCAGCAAATATCAGACACACTTGTTCTAGAGGTGTATTAAAAGACTGGGATACTTTTTCTCTCAGCTATGAATAAAAAATGTATAATGTGTAGTATCTATAAACAAACCACTATAACTTTTTTTGGTCTTTTTAATGTTACATAAATCATTCAAAATGGTATATTTAAGTAATACATCAAGTACTTTTAGGATGCATTACTACTGATATACCACTGTATAGCTCATTATAGCATGTAATATCTAACATTTTTGAAAATACCTATAAGTATCGTAATGAGTAAGCTCAGTATTACTAGTTGTTAAAAGTCTTTTTGAACCTTGCCCATAACAAAACATTTTTTACTACCATTTGAAAAAAAAAATTAGATGATTTGTAATAGACATATCAACCTTAAGCCATTTGTACATATATAAAAATTTAAAATTTAAATTTCCTAAATTGAAAATGTATTTCCAATAACATTTACCTCTACTGACACTTATAGCTATTACTCGACCACCAGGGTTTCTTTCTTAGCCCATCTAAGCATTGGACTAGTTTTTTCTCACTTGCTCCAGTCTTTTATACTCCACTCAATTGTCCTTGGTGATATTTGTCTTGTGACACTCTCTACCTATGTCAATGCACCCTCTATCTTTGTACTGTATACAAGTACCCGATTCAGATAATTTTATCACTTTTTCGAGACTGACTCAATCCCAGTCTCTAACACTGGCTCTTAGTGGGGAGCAAGGGTGGGAGAATGTCAGTGGAAGTAAGCAGTGTTGCAAATACATTTTCAATCTAGGAAAATGTTATCTTCCAAAACATACTTACCTCTTGTCCTACTTATAACTAGAATCCCACATTGATAAAGTGGTAGGGCTGGTGAGGACATTATTCATACAAAAAGCATCTGCTTAGATCATGAGTGTGTCAACATAAGATTGGTTATTTGGGACCAAGGACCCAGAGAGACTTGAGAAATCTGGAGAGGATTAGGAACTCAAAGAATATGTAGTAGCGAGAATCAAACTGTAGTTTATAAGGCCACCTTAAACAGGGCCATTGTTGAAGATGCAAAATCTCTGCCAAAGAGCCAAGTCAAGAAACAGGTTATGGTTGACACTTCTGATTGAAATAGGTTCAACCTCCTCTGCCAATATGAGTGTCATTTCTGTTGAGAAATATTCATATCGGGACTAAGCAAAAACTGAGACAGATAGATGGCAACCCTAGAAATTAAACCTTGATGCTGTGCAAATGACTGCAGAACCTCCATGCCTGCAGCTTGAGATTCTGGATAGCTGGGTGTACCATGTCAGATCATGGGTGCCCGAAGATGAAGTACTGGAGATCAAATTGCCAGTAGTTGGATGATCCAATGAGAGGCCAACCTACCAATCAGAGTTGCAAAATGGGAGCCAATCTAACAAAACCCTGTGATGCAACATCTATTCTGTAGGGAGAATCTGTTTGGATTGAGACAATTGACCTGCTACTGCACGCAACACCCATGGAACATGGCAAGCTGGTAGGGTGATAAAATAGGACTGGTTCTGAGAAAGAAAGTTCAAAATTTGAAAACAAGGAACCCTATATCAAGTGCCTCTTTGAAGAGAAACACAAGATACCACCACAGAATTGTCAGAGTGAAGTCTGATGATTTTTCCCTTAATAAGCCCAGACCATGAAGCATTGCCTGTCGAAGAGCAAGAAGGACTAAAACATCGTGTATGGAATCCTGTTCTTCCATGTATAGACCCTGGAATTCCTGACTGTTGGTATATGCACCCGGTCTCTGAAATAAGGCATTCGTGAAGAGATGGAACTCTGGACGTGGTGGCAGTAGAGGAACCCATATCCTTGTAGTGTCCTGACTTAATAACCCCTAGAGATTGAAGAATGATCCCAATTAAGGAAATTGGGGAATCCAGTGATTCAATTTTTATGATCTCTTGGTTGCATAAAGACCATTAAATGGATCTCTTGTGCTCTCGTCCTAAAGGCATGAGGTATGTGGGTGATGCCCACATTCCCAGAAAAGAAAGAACCATAAATACAGTGAAAGAAGGAGAGGTGAGTAAGAGTCAGGCGACTTATTCAATAGTTTTGAGTTGAATGGGAGACATCTAAGAATGACCGAGAGACGTGATGAAATACAAAAAATACCCAGACTGATGAAGTATGGAATTGGAGCAAGAATAGAAGTTTCAGTACTGAAAATGATGCCTGTCTTGGTTGTTTCTGAAAGTAGAATCAGGATGTGGTAGTCTGACAATTGACGAGATGGTGTCAGCAGTAACCAGTCATTCAGTCCATATAATGATGTTTGCACAGTGCAATGGAAGCCTTGTGGAGCCAATGCAAGTCCAAAGGTAAAAACATGGAACTGCAGACCCTTGTGCACAACAAATGCCAATAGTGGTGGGGCTCCACCACAATGGCAATTTGCAGAAAGAAGCAGACTACAACATACTTGGACATCTATAATCCAGTAAAAAAAGTCAGCTCAGACTGAGGAACGAGTGACTTGTGAACCTTGGAGAATCTAGGCATTGATATCGAGGAGAAAGATCAATGACTGAACACCAATCTCCTGTCTGCATAGGCCCAACAGCCAACAGGAATAAAACCTCTGAAGAACAAGCATGACTCTCTCACTACTCCCAAAACAAACAAACTCTGATAGCCCTAGAACTAAGTTCCAAATCTCAATGATCTATGGGAGTCAGAAACTCTAAAAGTTAGATGAATAATAGTGGTGAAGATGTGAATTGAATGACTACTCCTGACTTAAAAACCTACAGTGATCCTGGATCCATGATTAATATTATCACATGTCCAGAAATTCTCGGAGCTGAGCCCCCACATACAATAATCAGCATCACTATTGGCAGCAATCCAACTAAGCAGCAGATCCCTTGGATGTCAACAGAATCTATTCTGGGTACTAATGAACCAAGGGATTGATGTTAGGAGTTGGGACCCATGAATAGGGGCGGAACTGTGACCACTGGTAGAAAACGATAAAATTCGAGATGGCAACGACAACAGGTATGAATGTAGAAGCCAACAATTGAACCAATGTACATGCTAACAATGGTTCCAGCTCATCATCAATAAAATTGGTGATCCTGAGAGTCTTCCAACAAAGAGAAGTGAAAGGAAAACAAAATGTTGGATTTTAGAGTTGTAAGTTTAGAGACTTATGCCATCCCATCAGGGAACATTGATTTATTCAAGTTAACTACAAACTCCGCCTTAGAACCCCGAAACTTGAGGAACAGATGTACTATTTGAGAGTTGGAAAATGCTTCCATCTCGCAGTGGTATACTAAATCACGATGTTCCAACAACCATATCAGATAAGGCAGAACTGTCCTTTCATGTAGCTGAGAAGCAAACCTCCCAGCATCCGTGGATGGAGATAAAACTAAAAATTCACTCCCACACCTTTCAACCATCGAGTAAGGTGCAGGTCCAAAACCAACTAGGGAAAGACACAAAATATCACCCTCTTGATGAACCAACAGAAGTAGACGAATCAAAACAGCTTATCCCAAAGTGTCCTCCTTATTGATTTTTTATGTCAATTAAAGACTGTGTTGATTACTGTTGACTGGAATAACATTTGGTTAGGTTGTTTTGTTTTGATAAAACAAAACAACATTGGGCTATCTTTTCTGTCCACTATAGGGAATCAACCCCATATTCAGTGTTGCAAGTCCATAAATTCACCACTGTCCCATAGGGGGATTGAAAAGCCACCAAACTAAAAGGCACAAGAAAAAATGAATCTAAATTCTCTCCAGAATGTTGAGGATCCCCCCTCAATTGCAGCCTTGGAGCCTCCTGGAAGAACACCCCTGGACTGAATATATGTCTCCATCTCACTATGAATAAGATCACAGACAGTTTCAACCGAGAGTAATTGTAGTGTGACACTAGATATCAGATGTGGGAATAATAATAATCCAAGAATTCATGCTGTAAATCGGGTTGCCAATCGGAATAATATTACATAAATAAACAAGATAACACTGATAATGGTCAAAGTATCTACAAACAATCATAATACTGTGAAACCCATTAATAACACATTGTTGAGAAAAAGTGATAGTATTATCTGAATGAGGTGCTTATATACAGTATCAGGATAGAGGGCAAGAATGTTATGAGACAAATATCACAAATGGCAATTAAGTGGGGTATAAAAGGCTGGAACATGTAAGAAAAAAATCAGACCAATGCTTAGATGAGCAAAGAAAGAAATTCTGGCAGTTGAATAATAGCTATAAGTGGAAACGGAGGTATGTACGTATTGGAATTTTGATTAATCAATTATTGTATATGACACTAATCAATGCTCACAGGTAATTAATTATATGGATTAATCAAGTTAATTACTAAACTATAAAAAAAATATGTCAATGAATATCAATCAAGTTGAAAATGACTGAATATATAAAATGAAACTTTCTGAATAGCAATAAAAAATGTAATTCTAAAATTGAAGGAAAAATCTTTAAAATGATTAAAACTCTGGATATAGGAGGGATCAGAATATGCACAACCTTTTCACAAAGTTACATTCAAAACTTAATTAATATGGTGTATTTCAATAAACTTGGCATTAAAGCACAGTTTATAATTCAAATTTTTATATCTTCCATGTTTCAGCTTATTAATTTCAAATGGAGATATTTAAATAAATTCTCATTCTTCACTCCCTATGTCATGTGACCCTGTGTACTCTGAAATATTTATAAATCATCTTTCTTCCCTTATATGGGCCTCAGAGTGTCCACCAACTAGATACATAAACATTAGATACTTACAGGCCAGAATATAAAATAAGAACCTCCAACCTTCTTTATTTTCTGAGATATAAATAAATTTATCATACCCACTACAGAAGCTAATCCTTAAAATCAATGCTTTTGAAATCACTTACTTGCCTCTTTGTCAATAGTAAATCTTAAAAACCAATAGAAAAACCATTTTATGAATTACGTGATCTTCATGACATTGTTTTAAACCACTATTTCACAAATAGATCTTGATGTGTGTGTGTGGAATGAAGTCACTACTAAGAAGAGTAATGGAATTTTTCTAATTTATTTATAGCTTAGTTAAAAGTAAGAATTACAGTAGTTTTGGGACATTCTATTTTAGTGTCTGGAATATTATTTTGTGTTCTATAAAGTACATTTTAAAGCTACATGAATTATTTTTTGGACAATGAACATAGAAAGAATAGCTTACAAAAGCAAGCAAAAGTGCAAACCAACCTAATGTTAAGTTGAGATAATTTTTTTTATGTATATTTTAACAAAAGCAACTAAAATGTAAAAATTCAAAATATAATAGGTTATACAATAAAACTTAAATGAAGAAAAATGAAATAATTCAAATTATATCCCACATGCATTTATTATAATTAAAACCTATTTGCCATTTATTTGCCCAACTCACAAAATGATCTAAATCTTTTTGTAAACCAGCAGCATCCTCTTCACAGCCAGCAACACCCAAGACCTTAATATCATCTGCAAATTTAAGTAATTCATTGACTATTCCTTCATCTATGTCATTGATGTAAATCAAAAAGAGTCCTAATACTGAGCCCTGAGGTAACCCACTTGTGACATTAATCCAGTTTCACTGAACTCCATTTGTAACAACCCTCTGCTTTCTTCCATCCAATTTGCTCACTTATCCCCCACAACTATAGAGCTAATTGTTTTTACAAGTCTTTTATGTGGCAGCTTGTCAAATGCTTTCTGAAAATCCAGATCACCAAATCTACACCCTTACCCTCATCTACATAAGCAGTAACCTTTTCAAAGAATGTTAAAAGATTTGTAAGGCAAGATTTTCCCTCAGTGAAATGGTGTTGACTATCCAATAAAATTCTAAACTTTGTTAAATGACTTTGCAAAGCATCTTTTAACAGAATTTCTAAAACTTTTCCCATAACTGATGTATGACTAATAGGTCTGTAATTACTGGGACAATTTTTATCACCTCCCTTGAAAAGAGGAGTTACATTAGCTAACTTCTAATCCTCTGGTACCTGCACACTATTCAATGACTGGCAAAAAAAATAGTAGTAAGTGGCTTACATATCCAATCTTTAACTTCCTTCAAAACCCTTGGAGAAATATTATATTTCCCAGGATCCTTATCATTTCTTAAACTTCCCAATTTTTTCTTAACCAGCTCTTAACCGTCTATCAACTGTTCAAGATGGAGAATACTGCTTAAATCTTTGTTAGTAAAAATGGAAGAAACAGCAAAATTTAGTAACCCAGCTATCTCATATTCATCAGATACTAGCCTTCCTTTATCATCCCTCAAGGGTCTTATCCCCATCCTAACATTTTGTTTACCTTTAATGTATTTAAAGAAATTCTCACTGTTAATTTTTATATTTTCAGCAAACCTTTTCCATACATCCTTTTTGATGTCCTATTTTCCTGTTTCACCAGCTTTCTTGATATTCTATAATCTTATAAATCTCCTGTCATACCAATCAATTTAAATTTCTTAAATGTATGATGCTTTTCTTTAATTTTATTTCTTAAACTCTTTGCAAGCCAACCTGTTTTTTTACTTGCAGCTACCCTTTTGTTTCTATAAGGAATATGTTTGCCTTGAATATCTAAAAAGTTATCTTTAAAATTTTTCCACATCTGATCAAGATGAAGAAGCAATGAGACAAGAAGATGCTAGTTCTCTATTTAGTGATGATAGTCAATATGATGAACCTGAACCCAGCAGAGGAAGGCGTAAACAGCATCAACAACGGGGAAACATTTGTCCCATTCACAATGTAAAGGGGTTAGAGCACTGGGGAATATACCCAGCTGCAGTGAATAGGTTAAATCATTTTTAAACCCTAAAACTTAAAAAGTGGTTCAACTTAAGCTTCAATGACCATGTTAGTATTATTATTATGATTAAACTTCACTAATTAAGCAGTTCTTCCAGATCATTGAGATACAAATGATAACAAAAAACAACTGTATGTACAATGAACTTTAAGTTTATTATTCTATTATGTCATCTTTAATTACAAATAAAAAATTATGTAGCATATTATGTTAATATCTTCATATAAATCATCATGAATTGTTCAAACCAATAATTTTTTTAAGAATACAAAAGAACACTATTGCATTCTTGTATAAACAATTGTCACATTTTAACGAGTCTGATAATTCTGGGCATCTTCATTCTGGAGTATAGCAATTTGACATGACTGTAATATAAATCATTTTGGTGCCCTCTCAATATCTGTTATAATTTGTATGCACATCCATAATGTAACATTATTCTCATTTAAGTTAACATACACTAATATCCACTGTCAGTGCTTGTTATGGTATTTTGTGGTCAGTAATTACCACCTTGTTTCCTGTTCTAATCAACCACTGATGTACAGACTACTGAATCATATATCCATTGAAATTAGAATATGCTTGGTTTTTATAGGATATAACTGTTCAGAATTGGAGCATGCATATACTGGTTATTTAAACTTTTAATTTTATATAGTCAACCTGTGCAAAAGATATAATACCAAATGATCATGCAACTTTTTTTGGTGCAACAAAGGGTTTTAACACAAGTGTTACCAAGCTCAGTATTGTCCTATCTTTTAGCAACTGGCTACTGTGGCTAGTAAATTCTAGTGTACTGTGTAGTATTCGGTTTCTATTCTCCTAACTCAAAGTTCAAATAACTTTATCAGCATAGATTACATAATCTTAATAAGAGAATCCCCACTACATCTATGTTAACCTTGTAATTATCTAGTTTACAACTTGTGACGTTGAGTTAAAAATCCTTCGTAATAGATTATTGCTTAACTTTCCCATTGTCATGATATATTATAATTTATAATATAAATTATAGTTATACGACAAACTATCCGAATTACCACTTTAACACTAATAGTGTGATTTATAAATCGTGTGTAACTTTTATTAAGTTGTAACTCACTTTTAGTTTACTTTTAACTAAAAAAAAATTTAAGTTTAACTTTAACTTATGAAACTTAACAGTAGTAGTAGTACTAGTAGTACCAGTTTGGAAAGAGTTGTAGGAAGCAAGTCTAATATCAATCACGATTTTAAGAAATTTCACCTTAACTTACGTTTTTTATACTGGCATCTTCTTCTATATCAACGGTTTTCTTTTCTTTAGCAGTTTTAACTACCAAGCTAATTGTTTTCCGTGTTTCCTCTTCTTCCGCCATGGCGATAAAACGACGGAGTGTTAGTTCTATAAAATTCCTGTAGGTTATCCATTTTTGCAGTGGAAATTATATATACGTTAAAACAAACAATTTACTTTTCGTTTGTTTCAATGCATTTTTAAAAAAAGAAGATTGTTTTAGGTTTGAAATACGAAGGTTTATTTTCTCAAATATAATGAAATCTATATACCATATAAGCTTAATATTACTTAACACTTTTTTCGTTTATTAGTTCGTATTTTCCATTATAATTCATGAAAATTTCTTGATTGAAGCAAGAATAATATAAATATTAAGACTTTTGCCCTTTCGCCGGAGGAAGGGGTGGGAACAAAATAAACACGGTATAGTCAAATTGTTATAAAATTTTCCAAGTTGCAGTTCAAAAAAAAATTCTCAAGTAGAATACTGAGACACCTAAATCATACATTAGTTTAAATTAAAAAACCTTAGATTCGTGTAAAGTTATCGATATTTCAATTGATATTTGTTTGAGTTGGCAAACACAAAGCTACAAAATGGGCTATTTTCTCTGTGCCCACTGAAGAGATCAAATTCCGAGTTTTAAAGCTAGCAGTCTCCTATTTTTTCTCTTTATTTGACCACTAGTCTGTTTGTTATGGATTTCGCGCAAAACTACACGAGGGCTATCTGCTCTAGCCGTCCCTAATTTAGCAGTGTAAGACTAGAGGGAAGGCAGCTAGTCATCACCACCCACCGCCAACTCTTGGGTTACTCTTTTACCAACGACTAGTGGGATTGGCCGTCGCATTATAAAGCCCCCATGGCTGAAAGGGCGAGCATGTTTGGTGGGATGGGGATTCGAATCCACCTGGCCATACCGGGCCGACCACTAGTAACAACAGTAACAACATAATTATGCATTTTGATAATACTTCGGACATAAACATATTGTTGCGTCAGCGAGGTCACGTGACTCGTTCTCTCGAACCTTCGGGAATTGTCGGGAGATTACTAGATATAGAGTAGTCTGGTATATATAAGAGGGTGACAACGTGACGGGACAATGTGTGTGTAGGTAATAAGTAATTGAACTGCAGTCAGAGAGAGACGTATTGTTGAAGTAGAGCTCGTGAGACGTGAACTATAGTTTGTTATAGCGCGACTGTTGAAGTTGAGTGTATCGTAAAGTTGTATTTGGAAAGAATAAACCAGTTTTATTTAAGAAAGGACATGTGTCGCTAAAGTTTCGTCGGAACGAATTTACGGAAAATCAATTAACAAACGGAGACGTAACAAATTGGTGTCAGAGAGTGGAACGATAAAAAAAAATGGAAACGAGAGGCGGAAAATCAAACTACAGCTTAGCAGACTTGATGGTAGCAATACAAGAGCAGCAAAAGAAACAAGAAGAACGAGAAAAGAAACAAGAAGAGAGACAACAGCAGTTGCAAGAAAACCTGCAACAGTAGCAGCTCGAACAACAAAATAAATAAGAAGAGAGATTACAACAGTTGTTGGAGGAAAAAGAAAAGAAACAAGAAGAACAAGAAAAGAAACATGAAGAGAAATTACAGCAGTTCTTAGAGGAAAAAGAAAAGAAACAAGAAGAGAAATTACAGTAGTTCTTAGAGAAAAAAGAAAAGAAACAAGAAGAGAAATTACAGTAGTTCTTAGAGAAAAAAGAAAAGAAACAAGAAGAGAAATTACAGTAGTTCTTAGAGAAAAAAGAAAAGAAACAAGAAGAGAGACAACAGCAGTTGCAAGAAAACCTGAAACAATGGCAGCTTGAACAGCAAAATAAACAAGAGAAATTACAGCAGTGGTTGGAGGAAAAAGAAAAGAAACAAGACGAACGAGAAAGAAACAAGAAGAGAAATTACAGCAGTTCTTAGAGGAAAAAGAAAAGAAACAAGAAGAGAGACAATAGCAGTTGCAAAAAAACGTGCAACAGTGGCAGCTCGAACAACAAAATAAATA